>NW_020272978.1:103718-142139 GCF_003268045.1 Sipha flava | reverse complement strand
CCCCCCCCCCCCCCCGAAATTAATTCCTATATACGCCACTGTGCTACGCGGATTGGTTCGCGGTGACTGCGTTACCCCTTCGCCCTTCTTCTCAATGACTGCCGGTACATCGCACAGTAACTTCGCACGGCCGACGAAAAGTCGTTCCGTTTGCGCGTAGTAGTCGCTGTGCAGGACACACTGTGATTATTAATTCATTCGGTAGTGAATATAGGGGGAGAGTACCTGTATTGCTGTAAATCCTCACCCTGAAATATTAAAAAAAAAAAAAATTGGCATCATTTTGACGAATGACCTTTTTTATTTTTTTTTACTAATTTAAAATTTTAATGTTTTTCAAGGAATATACAATACATTGATAGAATAATAATTGGAAATGCATTACGTTATGTCCTACGTGAACGCGACGAAGATGAATTTGCGGCTAACCATTTTCTGATATTTTTTATTTGTTGACCGTGCAGTGTGCAATCTGTATCTGTACTTTTCTTTAAACTTATTTCAGAGAACATTTTTTTTTTCTTTTTGATACTCAATCCCTCCTTAAGATTTTTATTTCTAAAATGTTCGTTGCGCAAATACATTTCGGGTATGTTCGCAAAAGATACAGATCACGTAGAAAATAGTGGAAAATAGATAAGAAAAAAAAAAGTTATGGACTTTATTTATATTAAATAAAGTTATTTATTATATTAAAAAAAGTTATATTTTCCATGTGTTTCATTATTTTTGAGCCAAACGTACTTTATATTCCATACCCGGAATCGTGGATAAGAAGAAGCACCTCAAAAAATCGAAAAATGCTAAATGCTTAAAAGCAATACTCTTGTTCGAAATTGGCAGTTCCGAAGAAGTAAATTTGATCGCCTCGTATCATTATTTATCAACAATATTATGAACTCAATGAGACAAATGATTATATCCGTTCATAAAACACCATCACTCTTTATTTCAGAAACATTTTCCCGATATAAAGTATCTAATAATTAGATACAATAATACAATAATTAGATTCTAATTATTAAACATTACAAAGTAATTTTGATTTTCAAAAAAAACACATGTAAATCTCTTTACTCGGCCCAGAAAATTATGACTTCCACAAATTATTAAGTTAACCGATGATCATTACGTGTTATTTATAATGGTAACTTTTACAACACATAACCGAAACTATAAGAAATTCATAAAAATAAACTAAATACTCAAAAAACTTATGATAACGTTTAAATTATTAGTATTTTAAAAGTACTTCGGTAATGGCAAATTCTAATATAAACTATTTAAAAAATCTTATAGAAACCAATCAATTATATTTTGGTTGATTAAAATGTTATATTCATTTTAGGAATAAAAACAGGTTACTCATGTTTTTAATAGAAATTCTGGCATCATTCTAACTATTAAATGTTTTTAACTAAAAAAGTATTTTAATTTAATTCTATAGTTTACAAAATACTAGCCTTAGGTGATATAACTAAAATAGCAAAATTATTTTAAGCATGTGTTTCTTAAAAAAAAAAAACGTAATTGTATTATATTTATTTGGGAAATTCTTATACTAATCAATTATTTTACTTTAGAGAAAATTTTAACTGAAAGATAAATGATTAAGCACAATAAATATAAGTAGCATAATAAAAGAAAACTCTAAATTTCAATAAAAATTATAGTGAACATAGGATATTACTTGATATTTATTTTGGAAAATAAAAATTGTAATTAAATAAAATACATATTTTTATATTTAATAAAAACCCCTTTTAACCGAGTTATTTTCAATGAATATATTATTCATATTTGTTTCATTTATGAAATTTTTACCATTACTTTAACATTTTTAAAAAATAGACACAATACTGAATTTATCAATCCTTATTTTTCACACTTCACAATTAAACTTTTTTTTTTTATTATTATAATGTTATTATATTATTAATTTAGGTTTGGCGAGAAAACTATAATTTTACACCTTATTTTTTGTTTAAAATTTAATTTTAAAATATCTTAGAATTTAATACATTATTAAATAAGTTAACAATAAATTACAAAATTAATGTGAGCAACACAATAAGTATATATAAATAAATTGTGAATTTATAGTTATATTTTATCGTATTAATAGAGTACACAACTGATATCATGTTAATTAAATTATTCGTTTAGTTATCACAAATATTAAATATATTATAAGTAGACATGTTGAAACTAAAAAAATATCATTAATTATTTAATTGGCCTAACAAAGAAAATTTGTTATGCTTCCCCGGGTGAACTATGTCGTTTGATTTAGGTTTTAAATAAAATGAAATTTTCATCAGTATGCTGTAAAAGTAATAATTTTAAAATATTTCACTTTTTATAATGATAAATTACTTACTTCCTAAAAATACATTTCGAACAAATATCGCGAATTAGATTTATGTAATTCGGCGTATGCAAATTTACACAATAATCAATCAGTGGAAATAAGCCCCATCGACTTATTCGACAATTGTTGACAATATATTTTATTTACTAATTTATGTGATTAGTTGAATTGATTTGACGGTTATTGAATAATTAAAAATCAAATCAAACAACAGCTAATGAATAAATAATAATAAATTAATCCATGAAAGTAACTACAATTTATGTAACCAACAATTAATTCAAATAATTAAATTTTTTTTTTTTAAAAATACAGTAACTTGCTTCAAAACTAGTGAAATAATTTTTAATTTTAAAACCAATAAAACTAACATATAATATTAGTATACCCACTGTTATTATGTGTAAGAAGTAATTTTATTGTTTTTTCAATAGTCCAAGGGATATTTGGCTTTAGATTAATTCATAAGAAGCTTATGGAATCGTATTAAATTTAAAGTTTAAATAGCTTTGAATTTATAAACATATAAAACATATAACAGTAGGTTAATTAGGTGCAGACTTTGTTTTTGATTTATGTTCGACGCAAATACTTATGATCACCTCGACTAATCAATTTATGATAATATGTGAAAAGGGTTTGAATAAATGTGAAATGCTTTAAATTCCAATGACAGGGTGTTCGGTTAATGCAAGAAACTGAGAAAAGACGAACAGACGATGGAGAAAAAAGAGGCGAGAAGAAAAACAACAGACTTGCCAGTCGAGTTATACAGTACAGTCAGTTAGGTAGTTTGGTATTGCAATCCGTGAAAGCCGCTGCCGCGGGAAGATATACATGCCAAGCAACAAATGGAATCAACTACGATAGCAATGACAACAAAATGATGAGCAATTCCGTACGGTTGTTCGTAAAACGTGAGTACACTATAAAAAAAAAAATGCGAATAATTTAAAATAAAAAAATAAAATAAAAAATTTATATTTTCCAGTTCATCTTGACCATTCAATATTTATAACTGAACGATTAATTAATTAAAATCGTTCTTTTTTACACATATTTATTTACATATTATTTACACGTAATACAAATTGACTTTTGTCTCACTATATTATACTCGCTGAAATATTGTATGTTACGAGGTTTTATTTTCCATTCTTGTCACTTAGTTGTTTGCTAAGTTGTGTTTTTCGTCGTCCGAGTTTTGCGCATATTGATATTGGCTTTCTCAGCACCAAGTTAATACAACTATTTTTATTATCATACTATGTTTGTATTTATTTTTTATAATACCTCTTCCCCGTAAACGTATAATGTCCCGTCCATTTCACTTGACCCGCAGTTGTTGGTCACCTACGTATGTACATAACAATGCAGTGGGAGTCCGCCAACGTAGTGTTTCGTGGTTTTAATGGCTTTACGTGAACATTTCGATGACATTTTGATAACAATAATGTCCATATGATGTATATTTAAATGTCGTTTTTATTAATTTGTTTTTCATAAAATAATGTTAAGTATTTAATGAATGACCGCAAAAAAAAAAAAAACCTTCTCTCTAATAATCATCATGCATAATTAAGATTCTTTTGATATTATTGTTTAATATATAACTCATTATAAATGTATATACTGTTTTCACCAAGTACAGTTAATCAAAATTTAATTCCTGTGTCTTGATTGTTTATTGTTTATAAGGTTTTCGAGAAATTATTTGAAAAATAATACATTTTTGAATTTAGTTGAAACAGTGATTAGAAAATGTAAGATTCTAATTAAAAATACGTTTACAAATTGTTTTCATACTTAATTAAATATAATATCGATAAGATTCAAAAAATATATTTTGTAAATTGACTGTGTGAATTAGAATTAAAAATGTAAAAAAGTGTTTTCTGGTATGATTAAATTTGAGCTATATTATTAAAGTCAGTGATAAACCATAATAAAAGTTGATAAAATAATGCATTGCGAAAATATAGACAGTTTAATGTATATACTGTTAGTTGAAGTGGATGTAAAACTATAATCCCCAGATTGTAAGCTTTATTTGATTGCGGTTTCAAGTCCCACCTGTTAGAAATTAGTACATATAAGAACATGTAATAACTGAATACACCATTTGTGGAGTAATGACATAGAACTTGAAACATGTTAACTGGTGGAGAGTAAGGATCTGGAAACATTTAAAAGTAATAGAAAGAAAGTGTAAATACATTTTATGTGTACAAGATTAATGAAGTGGAAATCTGATACTTCATTAAAACAATCTAATAAAAATTATATTCAACATCAAATCTAATAAATATAACTATTTTTTTTAAATCAGTAATTATTTATTTTTAGTTTTATATAAAACTCAATCAAATCTTGAAAATATTGTTACTGTTGTAATTCGTTTTAATTAAGTACAATTATATTTTATAATTTTATCACTAATATAAAAATAAAAATAAATTTACTAAATTATGCGTATACCTACTGACTAGGAATAGTTAATTATACGAATGAGTAATTTAAAAAGTAAAATAAAAGTTAGGAAATTTAGTATCTAGAAAAGAAGATTTAAAAAAATATTTTAAAATATTAAAATTGACATTATATAATTTTAATATTACATCTTATTCTCTACTTAATCTATATCTATATCTATACTTGTATAATAATTTTTTTTTACAAATTTTGTTATGATCCAAAATAAAATATCTCTTGGTAAACTAAGTTCTTTAAAACAATATTTTTCAATAAGCTATCCTAAATATTACAAACAGCCCTGTAGATTATTAAAACGGTTGTTGAGATTTCAAGTATACAATTTTATTGTATTGACTTTATCAATTGCCTAAATAATAAAAAACATTTTTTTTTTTTTATATAGAAAATAATACTACTAATTTGTATTGTATCTTTTAAATAGTTTAAAATTAAATACATGTAGTTTAAGCAGACACCGATTATACATTACATAATTTATTTTTATTAACTTCATGAATTTAACAAAATACTCAGATAACAGGAATTTGAAATTAAAAATATTTCATGTATTAGGTATCTATATTAATTTAACGAAATTTAAAAATTAATAATTTGTCATTTACTATGTAATTAAACGGTTGGTGGGAATTGAAAGGTAGGACCACGATTAAAGATAAGATGGTTGCTCAACGAGCTATAACTTGGTGTTGCCCGTAATTTCTTTTAACCACAGAACTGAAGTATAGCGATCCAAGTGGCGAATTTGTGCAAAAAATCGTATGTCTGTGATAATACCACAGGCAATAATAATCATAGATAATAATATGTATGATAATAATAAACAATATTCTTTTAAATTAAAATACCATCTAATAATAATAATTTGCAAGTATTTTTGATTAACCTCTATTTTTTTAATTTATATTTCATATAAAAAAAAGTTGAATGTGCACAAGATTAAAGTACACAATACTTATAAATTTAATAATATTAATACCTATATAACTTACAGCTAGATACTTAAATAAAATTTAAAAATCATTTAGTTTAAATGAAAATTATCTTTTTTTACCTACTATTAATTAGGTAGCTACTAATTTAGACAATTTCTTTTTAGTCTTATTTTGTTTTTTAGACATTTGATTTTTTATATACGTGAATTGTCTCATTCTCATTATTATAAATGTACTACATATATCTGTAAGTATTTCAGTTTCATGACTAGTACATGAAAAATTCAACTTAGTATTGTAGGTTAAAAATTCTTCGTATGTGTTTTCAAAAACATGAATAGAATCTGCATGTTTTTGGAAACATTCTTCTAAATTTCTTAGCATCAAGAACAAGTTTTGATTGGGATGAGTTAAATAACCTCTAGACTTTAAATTTACTAAATCAGCCTCTGCTGAAGTATTACCACCAAAATTTTTTAAGCCTTTTATACAAATATTGCATTTCGTTTGATTAATTAAACGCTTTGCAATATACCTAAAAATAAAAATTTCAGTTACTATATAAACAAAATATTCTTTTATATTCTGATACAAATGTATACCTACCCGGATAAATAATAAACAGTACAATCAAAAATTGTTGAGTCTGAAAAATTATTTGGTTCTAGAATATCTTCTAACTCCGTCCCACCTTCATTAACAACAGTTGCTATTTTATTTTTTAATTGTATAAGTTTTTGTTCTCGAGCTGATGAATTTAATGGATCATTTATTATGTTTCTTAAGTCTGTTATTTTTATATGATTATTCGTTTCTAATAAGAAAAATTGAATATGAAAATTTAAATAATTTAGTAATATATTTTAGTTAGTTATATTTTAGTTGTCTCGTCAGAATTTTCTAGTCCTACATAATTTTTAGTTTTGTATAATTCAATACCTGCAGCCATAGATGTACTGAACAGCTAAAATAATTAATAATTCAAGTAAAACAATAATAGTTTTTATTTTGTACTAAAAAACAATTTTATTTTATTTAGAATTAATAAGAAACTACCCTTATTTATTTTCATTATATTATACTCATTAGTTACCTGCACAGCATATTTAACTTTCATTTTGGACAAATTATTTAAATCAAAATGTTGCTTGGTTAATTTTGGGCAAACTTTGGTCAGTGAATTTTTTTCTGTCTTATAAACTGTATAATAATGACTCCACTTAATAAACGATTTAGATGGATGTATCTATAATATAAATGAAAATATAAACATAATGCACAACTATAACTAAATAATAAATACCCTCAGTTGTTTTTTCTGATATAAACGGTTACGAACAGTTTTCATTAAATGCGGCGCATCTGAAAAAACAAAAATATTTCTATTAAAATCAAAAGGATTTTCAAAATAGTTTTTGAAATCTTCTTTTTTAACACTTACTCCAGTTCTTTCCATAATGTACGGTTAGTAGTTGCCCCGTCACTAGTCAAGCCAACAACTTTTGCTCCTGCATTTTCCAGCAATATTATAGCTTTAATAACAATTTTTGCAAGATCTACACCTAACACCAAAAATTATTAAACAACTAATAATGAAATATATTATTATTTTGAATTTCTTTTATTAATGTAACTAATAATTTATTAATACCTTTTATTGGACCTTTTGATGCAAAAACAGCTATGGGTTGGGTAAAATTATCAGCTAAACTTTGCCACATTAGAATCAACTCATGGTTGGCTTTTTCAGAGCTATTTATTTTATTTTCTATTTCATTCCCATAGTCTTCTAGCCCAGTATATGTTAAAGTACGACTGTTAACACTTATACTCTCTCTTAAGAAAATTTCATCAAATAACAGAACACCTATTTTCTGTTTTCAGTTTTGATAGTGAACTTTTTTTTTAATAGTTTGAAAAAATTCAAGTCAAAACCACAACCAATTTGAACAGCTAAAAGATTTCTTCGAACTGTGTTTACACATGGCAATGGAAGTATGTTATTATCCCTTAAAAATTTATAACCACTGGGAGATCTAAATTAAATAGCATAAAATAAGGAAAAAATATAATCATAATAATGTTTTGTTGTGAGTTTAGTAGCTAGTTCTTACCTAATTTGAAAAAGAAGACACAAAAGTGTCCAGTTTTCACTATATCTTCTATTTTTAATATTTTTAAATTTGGATGCTGCAAATATCTCATGTATAAGTTCAGATTGGCTCTTGGGAATCGTATGATTTTCTAATAATTTAGATAAAGTTGAATTACTCATTTCATTCATTTGTTTTCTGCAGTTATTTAAACTTTGCTGTAATCTTAGTATTTTTTTTACTTGCTCTAGAACATTTTTGTACAACTATTTTCTTGGCTTTTTGAATATTTTCAATTTTTTTTTTTTTATTTGGGGAATAGTATATTCTTGGGCTTATTCTTTTTGAACTCTTGTAAATTTTTTTTTTTACACTATATAATAGTCGCTTGCACCATAAACAAGAACAATCACTAAATATTAAATAATTTTTATAATAAAAATTAATAATTCAATTATAATGTTTCATGTTATGAATTTGTAGAATAGATAAATTTACTCATTATCTTCAGGTAGCACTTTCAAGCATTTTTCATGGAACCAATTACCACATGTTTCAACATATTGCTTACCAAAATATGTTTTGTAGGCAGTAATATCATTTGCTGTTATTGATCCATTACAAATCCTAGTTTTATTAAATATATCTAAAACTAATTCTAAGTCTTCTTTGCTTTTTAACAAAGAATTAGAAGAACCAATATCTGCAACTGATATTTCTCGGTCATAAATATGTAAAATAATACTTAAATCTGTAAAATTAAATAAAATTATACATTAAATAATTGCAGTGTATTTTAAATAATTAAATATAATAATTTACTAACCTTCTTTTAGTACTTGATGTTTTTCGATAAACCTGAAGTATGAGACAGTAAATGGTCCCATTTTATAAAAAGAAATTGACTTTTTAAATATTTTAGCTTTGTCATCAATCAAAGTATCAACCGACCACCTAATTGGTAAATTAATTTTATTTGTTTGGTCAAATATAATATTAAACAAACTAGTTTCTTCAATTATATCATCAAGCTGTAAATAAAAAAAAAATACAATAATGTTAATTAAATGTTTTATAAATTACCTACTTTAAGTTTTTTATGAAGTGAGTACATTTTTTCTTCATATTCATTATTGATTGATGGACTACATTCCAAACTAAGACAGTAGTTATGGTCATTATTATGTTTTAATCCTATAGATTCTTTCTGGTTAATTAGAAATAATAATACATTAGGTATAATATTACTAGTGTGTAATTATTACATTTAATTCAGTTGTTTTATTAGATTATTAGAATACCTAAACAATACCTTAATAAGTAGAATAATACCTGAACATTTTGCAATGATGTGTCACTGTTAATAAAACATGGAACAGCACCTTGTCTTAATCTAGGTCGTTTTAAACATATCTAAAATATTTAATACTTGCTTATAAATCATAACATATTGAATATTAACTAATTATTATCTATTACTATATAGAATAGTTTATATAGTTGGTTATTATTTAACCAAGTAGGTTATTAAAGTTAATTAATGTATACTAAACTTAACTTACCGTGTATTTGGAAAAGCCTTGTCCAGACTCCCACGTATCAATAATATCATTTCTATTAAAATGTGATCCGCAAACTCTAAATTGTTTTTTTTAATTTTATACCTAGAATACACTCCCATTCTTTCAATTTAATCTCACTTTTAGGTACAATAAAAGAAGATTTGTGTTGATTAACACAACTCGGTACACAACACTTCATTTTAGTTAATTGGGTAAAGGTGCGTAATTATTAATGTATAATTATTAAAAAATTATATTCAAAAACATAAAAAAAAAAAAACGCAAAAGTACTAAAGTTTAATATGCTTAATCGTGATTTAAACCATGGTAAATGGGAGGGAAATTAATACCCGTTTTTTCCACTTGGAACACTAATACTCAGTTCTTATCAACAGAAATTGTTAAGAATATTTCAGAAGCATACATTTTATTAATACTACGGCTCGTTGAGTAACCATCTTATCTTTAATCGTGGGTAGGACTAATAATAAATAGTATGAATAATAAAATGTATTATAGATATCATATCGTGAGATATTATACAAATATAAGTGCACTTTCATTAAAATGTTTTATAATTTTCTTCTTGACGCGTCCGTTTTGAAAAAAAAGCAAACCAAAATGTATTTAAATTTTCAACAACTTACTCTTAATAGCCTGTTTTTCGAATATATATATACATATATATATTTATTGTTCCAAGTTTGGCCATAAGAAATTAATAACACTTAATTTCCATTTATATATATATATTAGGGTGATCTAGCAGATTTGATCAAATAAGACCACAGGAATTCAGAGTATTAATGTTAAATAACTCAATTTAATAATTTAATGTTAAATAATTAATAGTAAAGTATAGTTTTGAAATAATCAAGTTACTTCGACTAATATTATTCTATAAAATAGGATATTTTTATCGAAAATGTGTGACTTTTAATTAGCTTAAAATAACTACAAGTATAACGCATAAAAGGAAAAATTATAATTTTTATTCAACTAAAAATGTTAAACACTACAAATGTTATTTTTAAAATATCTAGTCGATTTAAATTTACATAACAAGAATCCAGTAACATTTTTAAATACGAATTTTCTGTTATTGTTACTGCGGAAATGTAGAAAAACGTCACTTAACTAGCAAAAAAGCTTACTCTGGTAATTCTTGAAAAAATGTTATTCATTCCAATTGATTTACCGGTGAAGTGTTTTCTCGTCCCGGAAAACATGCACGTGACACCGATTTGATCGGACCATTCATTTGATACGCGCGTTTCGCTGCGAGATCTGTTGCTTTTCATCGTATTATTTTTTAAAAAATCATCGAAATCGGACACAGGCACGTTAATCGACGAAATCGAAAAAGGACCTGTCATACGTCAACGCATAATTCGCATGAATTCGTACTTGAACGTAAAAAACATTAAAACGTAACTTGGAGACTGAAAGTTAGCCTTGTTTCCCGAATTGGACGAAAACCCGATATTTTCTCTTCCTTTTTTTGGCTTCGTCTTGTCGTTCATCGGCGGACGACCCGCAAGCGCATATCCGTTCTCGATATACCACTGCGTCGACTCCAATGTCTCGACTAAAACGTTCACGTAACACGCGTATATCCGAACGGTCGTACACGTTTTTATTTGGCGTGCCAAATCGCGAGCACGTGATTTCAAATAAGTGCGTACTTATTTGATTTATCGGTACGTCAATATTGTCCGTACGACGACCCGCGTGAATCTCACCAAAAGAACTGTGTTTACACACTGAGGTATTTTTCCCTAAAGCGTTTTATACAACGTTCACACAAATGTAGTGCTCGAGAGTGAATCAACTGTTGAACACCGTTGTCGTCTCGAAACGTTCGAAAATCGAGTTCAAATCGAGGCGACCCGTCAACCGACATTAAAACTACAGTGCACTGACCGAGTGACACACTCAGTGGCGTAGGACTCGCTAATTATAGGATAAAAACGCAACTTTTGCACAATTTGGCGCCCCTTTGAAATTCGTACCCCTAGTGTAGGCACAGTTCGCCATACCCTTGCTACGTCATTGGACTTACGTTAACGTTTTCTTCAATGGCGGTGCCAGAAACGGGTCGGGCCCTACCCGAAAATACTCGGCCCCACCAGTGGCCCTGCCACTGGCCTGACCTTAGGCACAACAATAATAATATAGTAATTTTACATTAGTGGAATTATTTCAAAGCGTCGTATTGCTGTTTAAGATTTTAAAATATGGTTTATATTAATCGTCGTTATTATTCGTTGCGGCTGAAATCTCGTATTTCGCGGCCCCGCCCAACGAAAAGAATCCTGATCACCTTGATGACACGAATCTGTTTGTTTCATATTTGCCGCGCACCCACGCAGACGTGCCAGTGTGCCGGCACCGCGAAGACGTGGTGATCGTGATGAAGAAGTCGGACCCGGTGACCGGGCCGGTGATCCGGTGCCGGGCAGGACACGGACATCCGCCGGCCAACCAGTACAATTGGAGATTCTACCCGGAACAGGCCGAGCCGGAGCGTCGGCACAGCGGGCCGTCGCCGGATGGATCCGACGGGATGATGGCGTACGCCGGACGGTCTACCAGAGGGCTGGGATCGTTGCTTGCGGAGACGGCTGTGCCGGACGGCGGCGGCGGAACATCATACGCATTCACCACGAATACGCCGGTGTTGAAATCGTACGCGTCCAACGTGGCCGCCGCCGCTGCCGCTTCGTCCGCTTCATCCGCTTCGGGCGTGGCGACATCCCCGAAGTTCTTGCACGGTCGCTTGGAGTGCCGGGCCGTCAACTCGATGGGCGTGCAAACGAAACCGTGCGTTTACCGTATCACAGGTAAGCAAGGCATCCTAATAATTTTTTTGGGTTTCGGGTTTCGGGTGTTCAAACACCGCAATACAACATTTAAACAAACATTTGGATGTTAATAACCGTTATTATTCGGGTTAATATTGGTTAATACGGGTGTTGAGTAGTCAAGGAAAAATATTATTTTTCATTGGTGGAGGGTGGTAAGCCCCCCTCCACTAATGAAATATTTATATTTTTTGTTACCTGCCCATGTAATAAAATATCAATATCTTATACAACTGTGCAACAGTTTTTTAGACCAAACTATCATTATGTTAATTTCAATCAATGGTGTTACCACAATTTATTTTCGAGGAAGAGGGGGGGTATTTTATATGTGTATAAAGCTTATAAATTATAGTATCTATTAAGATTAAAAATACTAACACTATATCCTAGTCCTAGTTAATGCAGGTATATTGCATGCAACAAAAAACAAACTATTTTGTATTCTGCGTTTGTATTTGTGGCATAGGTGGAAATCAAGGGAAGGGGCTTGAGGGGACTAAGCCCCCCCAAAAATATAAAGTACAGGTCTTAGCCCTTGCCCTAAAAATTGTTAAGTGACTAAAAATAAAATAATTATTATAATTAAAAAATGCATTTTTAATAACAGAATTAAAAAAAAATATTCTGTGATAAAAATCAAATCAAATTTGTAAGATTTTACAAAGTTCTTGTCATGACTTGGAACTATCGCAAGTAATGTAATATTAATAATATGTAATAATACCCGTATAGGTTGTTTAATTTAATTAATTAATAATATCTGTTTAGAATACCTACTCCAAAAATGTTTAAGATAAGGCACCTAATTGTTTTTTTGTTTAAATTGTTGATTAAAAATGTCAAATTGTCAAACAATTTATTGAAATTGCCTCAACAAAATTCCTTTAACAAACAAGTTTGTTTAAAATATAATATTTTCTTTTCTTTTCAATGAAGATCTTTAACTGATTTTTGTATTAATCTGGCATTCATTTCTTAAAAATCTCAATAACTGTTCTATATTTAGGTCACTCGAACTATTCTACATCGTAGACACAATTGTATAAATGTATCAAATAAAATATATCACTTACCTAAAAAAAATTAATTTTTAGAGTATTCATCCGTAACTTAATTTAATTATTAATATTTTCATTTTATACACAGATAAAATGTTGATCGGTCAAGGCCATCGTGAAATCGCTGATTGTCGACCGATGTCAAGGAAGGAACTACCAAACGAAACCGTCAACTCCTCTGATTTATATCCGTGTGGTATTAAAGTGGAGGACATGGTCACCAACACAAACCGAAAGATAAGATTTTGCATTGCATGCACACTAAACGAATCTTCGTCGCATTACCATAACCAGCGGTTCAGTTACATACTGCAGTTATTGAAAAACTTGCCGGGAAAAGCACCTTCGTCAGTTATTATTGCATTTAATATAACTGGTGTTACCATAACCGATAATAGTGGAAACAATAAAACTAATTCTAACGAACAAGACGAGGATGATTATTATTCGTATTTCGATCCAGAAGAAGAGGACATGAAATATGGAGAGAGGGGCGATTATAGTCAAGAGATTAAAAACGTTGTTCAGAGAGTAGTATTTGTTATTGACGACAGTGTGGAACCAGGAATGTACCGGGGAAGAATTTATAATAGTAATGAAGGCATCATATCATCGATCGTAAAGGGAATGATCAATGTGGCAGCTGCTACAATGAATGATATCAATGTCAATGATGATTCCGACAACTATATCATTGATGAAATTGAAGACAACAACACAGGTAGGGTTACGTATACAAATTGATATTGAATTGCTTGAAACATTGATTTATTTTTAAATTTAAGTCACTTTTTTTTAATATTTTATGATAAAATAATAGTATAAACTATGTAAGAAACAATCGATTATTTGAACACTAACCAGTTAACAATATCAGTTCATACAAATTAAAATTCAGTTTTATAAATTATATCTCATTTTAATGTTTACCAATAACATTAAAGCATTATAGTATTATTAGATATCAATTATTAAATGTATTTTTACTTTATTTGAGTAAAAATATACTTTGGAAAATGAACGATAGTATGTTGAATAACTATTGAGGAACGACTGTTTTGATGAATTTTTTAATAAATTAGTATGAATTAAGTTTTCGATTTAAAAATACTCTATATTATTTGTTTCTCTTTAGTCGGCTATAAAAGGACAAAAGTTTAACTAAAAGTTTCATAATTAATTTTTTTTTTATATAATTAAAATCATATATTTGTAATGGTACGGATTTATTTAATATCAACATGTGGTTTTAATGATTTTAAATTATCCAATATAGAATTAGTATTTCTTAACTATACGCATTGCTCTACGAAGTTTATTTATTTATTTATTTATTTAGAAAATAAAATGCAATTTTCGCTATGTCGTTAAATTTATTTGGAAAACTTCGATAACTTGGATAAATTAATTTTTATGTATTTCTGATTCTGATATTTATTTTCAAAAAATATATTATTATACATGTACATGCTTCTAAAAAGTAGATAAGTATTTTTATTCGTTTCACACAACAATGAACTATTAGCCATATTTTACACAAAACACACTTTCAGATATTTTTAGTAAAATACTTACTAAAAAGAGATGTACGACTTAATCTTCTTGTGTTTATTTGTACAAGTACAAACATATTTGACGTTAAAATACCAACACTATTAATTTTTATTATTTTGTTAGATAAAACGAAAATTATTGATTCCGATAAAACTACTTTGCAAATTAAATGATAGTAATTCGAAATAAATTGATAAATAGGTTCAAAATCGTTTATACCTAAACAAATAAAATATTAACTAACTACTTCACAACAAACAGATACCGAATAAGACTGGTGTTCTTGTTAGTATAGTAAACGCTGTGGCCAAAAACTCGTGTTTATTTTTAAATAATTTTTTTTTTGCCAATGTTATCAATGTCTGATACATGGTAATAACAAAACTTTCCAATAGAATACTGAAGAATCATGATAACATTATTTTAAACGCATGCATTATTAAAATCGTCGGTGGGGTGTTTAAGAACAAGAAGAAAAACCACCCTTTGAAGTACGAAATTTAATATTATACAATATTACGTGTAAACACGGATGACATAATATTCTACGTTTGCTTAAAAAAAACGTAAATAGTTAATTCCGAGCCAAGACGGTTAAACAGTGAAAACAAACTGGCGTACTTGATCTTTTTACTTGTGTACATTTCCGAACCGCCTCTCTTTGTGGAGTGTAATGCTGTCGGTGTCCGGAAAAATGCACCCCACTCATGTCCGAGTGACGACCGTTAAGCGTAAAGCCGGATGACCGTTTGCTGAAAAATTGTGCAAATAAACCGATACACTTAGATACAAGCAGATGTACCATTCAGTGGCGTATCCAAGAGGATGTTTAGAGGGTTATAACTCCTCCGAAAATATTTCAATTTTTAATTAATTTAATGATCGATCGACACAGCGCCCATCGGTCCCCATTACTTTCAAGATATCATACATAGTATATACTACGTATACAATTAACTAATCCCCCCCAAAAAAAAAATTATGGATACGCCCCTGGTACCGTTATCTGCGGGTTAACGCCGTCGTGGGCGCGCGTGCTCTCATATCACAGGGCGCATTACAACGAAATCATAACAATCGTAACAATATCAACAACAATAGTGCAACCGGCGGTTGTGTGTATCACGCGCGCCCGCGAATAATAAATAAAATTCGTTCGCAAGAATTATAACTTTTGTCAGCGGCGTGCGCGCGAGTCGAAACGGGGAACGCCGGGCGAACCTCGGGGCGTAATGGCGTGCACGCCCGACGGACCGGAAACAGCCGAGATAATCCTCGTTCCTCTCTCCCGACGCTTCCGGTAACCCACGTGCATCGCTTCCTTCGTCTTCGAAAGTCTTTGTAACCGCCGAATCTTTGTATACTATATTACCTGTATAAAACACCGCCACGCGCGTTGTTGGCATAACAATGTTCGGTGCGCTTGTTGTACACGTAATACACACACGCACACGCAATCGGAAGCTGTGCTTATTGATGTGTGATTTTTGATTATAACAACAAGTGCACGCGTGCGTTGTGCACAAAACATGCGAGTCGGTTTCGTGCGAGAAAAGAGCGTCGTTTCCGCGCGTAGACGACGACTAGAGATGGTAATCTGTTGTCTGAGGGGTGGTAGGAATGTGAGCCGTTGTAGTCTCGCGTACACGCGTATACACGCATTTCACACCTTTAACACCGCCGTCGACGACGGATAAACGAAACGGTAAAATTATTTTATACGTGAGGGTTTCCGGTACGATAGACACTCTCACCGTCTATCTCTCTCTCGCATACACGCACACACGCACATTCTATTTTCCTTATGCACTAGAGACAAGAATACATGTTTATCACGTGCGAGATACTGCGAGTATCTGGCGCGCATGATAAAGATATAGAAGCACAGACTCCATATTACCGCCAGCGAGTACGTTTATGCGCATGCACACTGTGGCGTGTCCCCGAATTTCTACGAGGGAAACGTAAAGGGATCCATCTCCTAACTCACATTTCGTAAAACTATCTCCTTTAACATTCTTCCTGAATATTCACTGTTCGGTTAACACAATTGACCGCGATAAAAATCACCAATCGGTTATAAATAATAGTTTTATCTTAACTTATTATCAACTAACTATGATTATATATCATCTCGACCGCAGTTCCGAGTAGTGTTCCACATGGACCGGTCACGTTAGTCCGGTCCAGTTTTATCGTATAAAAATTATTGAAAGATTGGTTCGGTTAAACACCATATTTTTATGAAAGATTTCAGTTCGGTCCGATTTCTAAAATATAATGAGATCGGTACGGACCGGTTAGGCGGTTACTGCTCGTTTAAAATCCATTGAACAATGATTATACATTTTAAAGACATTATTTGCAGGGCCGGCGGAAGGCACGTGCGACCTTTGCGACCGCACAGGGTAGAAATTTATTTTAGAATTTTAGGGGCGGCATTAGTTATAAATAAAACTATGTAATTTTCACTATTCCTCACTGTAAATCTAAAATAAAAATAATGGTGATTAAATTATTTTGAATGGTCCTGTGTAATTTTATGTAGTACCTAAGTAAGTAATATTAGTAAATAATATAATGTGTGGGCTAGCCATTAGCATTTTTGCTCCGCGTATTTTGCGATTATCTTTGTGGTTTCCAATTAGCAAACATGAACCAAATCAAATCACGATTAAGTTCCCCAAAAACGCATGTACAATAATCAATAATTATTAGCGATAAAAACTAGTTCACTTATGAGTTGTGACTAGTGACAACTATCATAGACGAAACTACGGGTCAGGCCAGTCAGGCCATGGCCTGACCTAATACCAACGAAAAAAAAATATATATATATATTATATATTTTAATAATTATTTAGGCGTTATAAACAATATATTTATACATGTACACGTATACATTTGTACGTTTCATATAATACTATAATATAATAAGTATATAGGTACAATTGCTACAAATAAGGATTATAATAGAAAATAATAAGACTATTCTATGTATTCGAATAATCGGTTTTATTAGTTATTGCTTAATTTAGACATTTGACGTTTATTTTTATAATTATATTATAGGAAATAATAGTTAATTTTACGTAATAATACTTTTTATATTTTTAATTTGGCGTGACCTAATAAAAGTGTCTAGTTTCGCCTATGACAACTATCGAACTATACGTAGTCTATTCTCAACCGTCAACGATTATAGAGTGCATATTATTTAGTTGATCAATATTCAACACGTCATATTTATAATTTGGTAAATGTTTTTTTATTTTAAATAATTGAACAGTTATTAATATTAAATAGGTAATTTATTTTATACAATGGAAAACTAAGAAATAATACATCCCGATATTTGATTTTAAATTTTGAATGTACGTAACCTACGTGCAGGGCTTGAAATCGAAATAAAAAATTTCGATTTTAATTTCTATTTTGATTATTGATATTAGTTTTTTTTAATTTCGATTTTGGTTTCAAATATTGATATTTATTTTTTGCAATTTCGTTTTTGATTTCGAATATCGATTTTCATTTTTTTCAATTTCGGTTTCAGAAATCGGTATTTATATTTTTTCGATTTCGAGTTCACAACAGAATGTTATCTATCTATGACATAATAATTTCTCAAATTTTAGTACATCATCAGCATAATAGTATTGTAAGCTGTTACTGATATAGGTAGTATATATTTAAATCTATTTTTTTATTACCTATGTTATAAAACATTTCGTACAAACTACAATTATTATTAAAGTGTCTCAAATATGAAAAAAACATAATATGAAAGTGAAGCTAAAATGAAGTCAACTAAGGATATATCTATGTGAAATGATTAAAATGTAAAATAAAGTTTTTTATTCATAGACTCAGACCAAGGCCGTATCTAGAAAAAATTTTCGGGAGGGGTCCAAAACATGTACATTATAATTTTATTGAATTTAGATTTTAACTTTTGATATTTGGTTAAAAATAAGAAAGAAAAAGATTTAATCTTCTTTTATTTAAATTAATATCATATTTTCATATGATATTATGATATAAAATTAAAAGCAATCAATGATTAATTGGAGCTTAAGTTATTTTTGACTGAAAATATTTATGTTGGTATTAAAAATTAATAATATTTAAATAAATAATTTAAATAAACGAATAACTATTCGTTGGCAAATTCTTTTAAAACATGTTGAAGAACTAACTCTCAGACTATTAAGTCAAACCCGGTGAGAAAGTTGAATAGATGCACTTAAATCGTTTCGATATTACATAGGTGAAATGTATGATGCTTTGTTTGAAATATCGGTAATATAAATTTAGATTCAATGGTTAAACATGAAGCTGAATGTTTATGTAATCTCGTAAAAACATTTAAATTTATTTGTTCTGTTGTCATTTGGTACGACTTACTGAATCATATTAATCAGTAAATTAATGCAAAAACCAAATTTTGATATATCTTTAGCCTTGAACATTTTAAAAACTTTATTGAAACATTTAAATGAACTAAGATCAGAAGAATCTTTTGAGAAAATGATTATAGATTCAACAGCACTTGCAACGGCAATGGGAGTAGAATCTGTTTTTGAGAACTCACGGGGTAGAATTAAACCACGACATATTCGTAAACACTTTGATTATGAACACAACAATGAATCAGTTATTGACCCAAAACAGCAATTCAAAATAAATTCACTTAATTACTTTACACTTAATGTAGCTATAAATAGTGTAAATGATAGCTTTGAACAGATAAAAGAACATAATAACAATTTATCGTTTTTTTACAATTTGAAAAAAACTAAAAAATCTTACACATGAAAATACATTAAAACATTATAAGGACTTACAAATTCTTCTTACTGATGGTGATTCAACAGATATCAATGGAATCGAAATGGCCTTTGAATTAAAGTCAGTATCAGCAATGGTTGATGATAACTTAACACCTTATAAACTCTTAAGATTTGAAATAAATGCAGATGACTTTGCACCAAATCTATCCATTGCCTTACGAATTTTGCTAACATTACCAGTATCAGTGGCAAATGGTGAAAGAAGTTTTTCGAAATTGAAACTTATCAAAACATACTTACGCTCAACAATGAAAAACGAACGACTTTGTGATCTAGCCATGATCTCAATTGAACACGAAGTTAGTCAAGGAATTAGTCGACGATTTTAAAAAACTTTTAAACTACCCTATTTGGCAATTTTTCAACCCTCTTGAGGGACGTGAAGGAGGTGAGTTAACGATACTAAATTCGGCCTAATATTTTTTCTCATTGTAATAATCAAAATGGTGGGTACCTGGATTAAAAATATTGACTTTTTTTCTTCTCCTATAACTAAGGATCACCCTAATATATATATATTCCATTTTAGTCATTAGATCAGCTTTTTTTTCATATTCCTACAAGTGGTAAAAATGTAAATACGCCTCAACACAGAATTTATTTTTCACTTCTTAGTGCGAACACTTTGATCAGGCTTAACACAATTCTCATATATTTGGGTGCATTGAAGTTCGGCAATAAATTACGTGCACAGTTACGGAGAGATCAAGTAAGAACATATTTTCTGCAGTATCGATAGTTGGTATATTTTTTTTTTTTTTTCTATTGGTTTCTATTCCTTTCACGTCAGCCACGTGCACAAATTGTATAACCCGACGATATTATGATTATGGCCGGTGTGCTTTTTCTTTTCTTTTGTTGTACACGTGTCGCGCCGCACACTCTGCGAACACGAGTATACCGGAAAACATTACACAACATATTATGTTGTTCCGCATTTACGTGTGTGTGTTTACATGTACATTATCAACCGAAACAGGGGTTGACGGCCCAGAGGTGTTTTACACTGATGGGAGGGGTATGCGACCGCTTTTTCAACGTAATTAACTATAACCACCTAAACCATCAACGTTCCGTAAATTTAAATTCAATTAACGGTTGTCGACAGTTTCATCAAAACCGAATTATATGTAATAGTCGTTTAACATTTAACTGTTGTGCAATATTACAATACATCATCATCATCGTACGGCGAACGAAATCTAAGAAGTAAAACGGTACAATAAATACCATACGAAGTGTGTTGAGTTAGTTAGTTTGAACTTTATAAGTACTTCAGGTGAAATACAAAATTAAAATAACGAATAGGTTTAAATAAATGTGACCTTAAGTGAGTGACTTAATTCGACAGCTCTATTCTTGAATATTTTATGGACACCTAACAGAAATTAAGAGTTATGTATACATACGCGTGTTCAGAGCTATATTTCACAAGGAACTGTTAAAAAAGGCAATAATAATACATTTAGAATCTACTGAACATTTACATAATCTACCCCCTCGATCTCAAAGAAAAAAATGGAATAAAACTGATGAATAATAATTGTATTGTGTCAAGAAAAACATTTATATACCTCCCTGGATAATAGGACAAAACGTCATTACTTTTAGGTGAAAATTCAAATCGCAGCAAAACAACTTGAACAATATAAATAGAAAAAATAATAATTAAATAGTGAAAAACGGAAGATAAACAGAAGATGCTAAATTGGCATAATGGCCCATTTTAATGTAAATAATCTACCGTTATTATAATTAATCAATCTATAGATAATCACACTTTGTAGAATATAACTACGAGATAAATTGTTACTCTATTTCTTTTTGAGAAATGTATTTAAAATATTTAGTGATGTATTTTATAATTTTTTATTTTCTTAAAACAGTTTCTTTGAAACTTAAATCATGCACATGTATTAAAATAAAATAACGATAAAAATTATTGTTACAGTAAAGATTGAATAAGTCACGTTATCACAAATGTTGTGTAATGAAACTTTCCAAAACAGAATTACATAGGAATTATCATTACTATTTTCAGTTATTTTTTTAAAAATAATTATCAAAACTAAAATATTCTTCTAAAAACTAAAAACTTTTCTCGATTTATTAAAAAAATAAAATTACAAAACATTATTTATATTTTTTATGGAATTAATTTATCCATATGAATTGTATAAGATAAAAATAATAAATACAAATATTCAATTCAATTATTGATTTTAAAAAATAAAAACCAGAAGTTTACAATCAAAACAAAATAGTAATTAAAAAGCATTAAATATTCCATTCCGATTTGTCATTTTTGTGGTAAAATACTATACTAATACAATATTTTAATGTATTTTATTTGAGGTACTGTACAATGGATTTATTCCAACAAAAACTCGTATATTGTAATATTAAATGATTCTCAACTACGAGGATTTATATTTAAATTGAATTATAAAAATAATGTAAAACATGTTGCCCCTTCCGAAGAAAGTAATGAACGTTTAAATCAAATGTTAAAGTTTATGTATAATATTTATCAATTACATGTATTATAAAATTATTTACAATTTCAAAAATATTTCATACGGTTAGGAATCTACAGTGTTTAAATTTATTGGATTTTCTTTTGTTTGGTTCGAGTTTTTAAGGTAAAAGGTTTTACAATTATATCGATGAAAAATAATTAAAATGTCTGTTACAATATAATTTCCAATAAATTGTAATGTTAACCAGGATGCTTTGGGAAATTTCCAATTCCATTGCGATTAATGGATTGTCAACATTTAGTTGTTTTTTTTTTTTTTTTTAATATCTTTATTGTTAATATTATTAAATAATACTCGTAAGGATTACGGTTGTTTGTATTGGACTTAGTTACAGCATAATACTGAATTACTTATTCTTACATTTATAAAAGTACGGTAATTTACAAATAAGATCGGGTAGTTAAATATCTTACGGGTTGGTGAACGTTGAGTGTAAATCTTTAACAACGGCGGTGCTAGAGTATTTAGAAGGTCGGGCCTTACAAAAATATGATTAAATTTACGGTAACGGTCCAATATGCGACCTACGAATGTTACTCGACCTACCGTTAAGATTGAGTTGATCTACAGGTTTCTTTATCGCGGTTATTGTCGTTATGGGCATTTTATTTTTATTTTTGTTCGATATTTTTTTCTGATAGGTATTTACAATCATTAATAATGTCTTTATTGTCCTCAGTCAATACAGTTCCAATTTCATTCATATGTGGCGTGCGCTCGTTTTGTGATTTTTATTTGAGTTTTATTTTGAGCCTGTGAATTTTCTTGCGAATTTTTCTCGTTCAACATGACATCTACTATTGGTCACCTATATAGGCACATTATTAGATATGAAGTGGTATGTGTTCTATATTTAAAAGACCGAGGATTATTACTGGCCGATAATCCGATGACATGTATAAAGGTGAAAGACGGTATTGTATGTAATGGCCAACTTGTGGAATATTTAAGAAGTTGTAAAAAACGAAATTCTAATGGCACTATGAAAAAAGTAGTAACATTATGATGTGCCAAACGGGGTTGCCAAACTTACCAATCGATTCGTAAAGATACGGACTAAAACAATACATAGTTATTGATGACACTGAGAAGTAGAATGAAAAAAAGGTTAGATAAAATTATTTAAATATAATTACATTTATAACGTAGGTCGCATGTTGGACAGTTACCAAATTTACTAACAATAATAGAGTATGAGACACGATTTTAGGTTGTGGTTAATGACAATTGCAGTATCTCTATTTTTCTAAATTGTGTACTTCAGAAGAACTATTACAATTTTTATTATTGTCTGCGCATTAAAAGTGACCATATAATTACATTACGAATCTATGTTAGGTAGGATCAAGTGCTTGACGGTAGTGGCCGTTAGGTTAACTGACCTTTTAACGGTAAAATTTAAACGAAACAAGTACTAGTGAATAAATCATTAAAAATTACATGACGCACAATACCTAGTATACCGTACGTATGCAATTCGTACCCATGATTATCGGTGTATCGATCGGCGACCACCCCCCCCCCCCCCACACCCGTCAATATAACGTCGTGATCAAATTAATTTCGAGCCAACGATTGAGCGATCCTGCACGGGCAAAAATTTTAAGCGCTCCATAAGCCCGACCGTGAAAAACTTTAATTGTTAAACCATAAAGTATTGTTAAACTTTGAAGTATTGTTTTCAACGCACGAACGCGTATAATTCAATATTCATCGCGGTGGTGATAAGTCAACGAAATCGAATTGCGCATGCCGGCGCCGCGGAACTAACGTCGTGATGATGGCCAGGAACGGGCTGAGACGCGCGAGTTAATTGCTTTGGGTTTTCGGCAAAAGGGTTGTTCTCTCCTGTGGAGCGAGAGCAGATCATGCGGCATTGAAAAGTGATTTCGGCGCGCGCACGACTATTATAACTGTACCCTCTCACTCTCTCCGTCGACACACGCCCCCGTTGCTACTAATAGTGGTAAACAATAGACATGCCAGTGACGGAAGTATACTTACGGCGATAGCCCTGACGGTGGTGGTATCCCTTTCTTACGCGGTACGATTCGCAACACACTGCGTCGTTCGTACTCTCTTCAACAATCTGTACACACACACACACACACACGTATTCGTTAATGTTATGTTTAAACACACCTGAGGGTTACTGTTTTTGAAACTTGGCTTTACCCCAAGTACATATCATTAAATACGTACAATCTGTACATATATACATACGTATAGTATAAAGCAAAATCGTTAATCGCATTATTATTATTACGTCAAATTCATTTTTTTTTTTTTTTTAACTTATTACGTTCGTTACGTGAGTAATACATTAGCTAACGGTTTAGAGGTGTCCTTACTATTTTCGATACGAATCAAACGAGAAAATCATCAAAATCGAGCAAAAACAAATTAGGTATCTACGTTTATATAAACACAGAATTACATGTTTAAAAAATGTACACCAGTAATTCGATATTAATTCATTTTTTTTCTTTTTGCACTAATATTTCTACAATAGATTTTAAAATTATAAATTCATCAATTTTATAAATATTTTGCCTTGACGATGGAATACATAAGTGTGAATCAATAATTAAAAAGTGCCACATTTTTTTTGTTACTAAACCATCATAACAAAGTTATTGGATAATCATCATTGATATCTATAATTTTTAAATTCTTGAAAATTCTTTAAAATGGTTCTCGTAAATAGAACTTCTTGTATTCTTAAAAATTCCGTACAGAAATTGTAATTGAAAAATCAGTGCTCAGAAACGGATAGTTCTTAAATAATTACGTGCTATACGTTTAATACAAGTCAAGCAAAATCCATTTCGGCCACAATTGTCTAAAAGTATATAATAAAAATCTATTTGGATTACATGGTTTTATACTTAAGTTATAATTATCTTACGTTAAATATACATTTTCTCAGTTATTTAAATACATCAGATTTTAAAAATTTCCTGCTTCAAAATAAACATAAAAAAAAAAAAAAGAATTCATAAAACTTCAAAAATAATTATGACAAATATATAGTAATATAAAGTTATTCAATAAAATTATTTTATTTTAGTGAATGACAGGGGCATCATTTAAATATTTTCTAAGGTAAGGTGTAATAATTGCCGGCCCAATAAAAATAAAATGTTTAATACTATCAAAAAAAAAAAAAAAAAAAAAGCCACTTGATAAGTCATCCAACTATAACTGAATTATGTTTAATAATGTATATTTAGCAAACTTATCCGCTTTTGTTAACATAATTTAATTTAATTTACTTCAATTTTATTTATTTATAGAAATAAACGCTTAAGTTGATTCACATACAGAATAATACATTGTAAATACAATAAAATTACCCAAATATAGTCTACATTTTAACAGATTTAACAGTTATTTAAATGATTAACTCTTTCAATGAAAGAAATCAAAGGAAATACTTTCATTTTAAGTGCATAAGCATGATAGATATAAGCAATTATAAGCTACAGAAATCTTTATTTTTGTAGTTTATTCCTGTACGTTAAAATGAAATATTCAAATAAAAACAATATCCATGTACATGCATAATAGGTGTAATTAAAAGCATATAACAACATCAATAATTTTAGAATTTCAGTGTACACCGGAATTTTTTCATGCTTGCATAAATGTCGAATCCTTCATTTAAATAAATTATTGATGTTTCATTACTTTCTACAGTAATAACCAATAAATCATTTAGACAATCGTCATCCATAATTAGTCTTAAGTACGTATGTTTTTATTCGTTGAAAAAAGAGTTAGTTAGATTCTGTAAAAATGGGTAGAATGGTAATTATTTTTAATGTTTTATAATAACTTTTAGTTTTTTGGAGTAATATTTTTGAAATAAAATAAAGATCATGAGTACCATTATCATTGTTATTACTTAAAACACCTGAAAATAATTCTTTAACATTAAGAAATTCAGATTTCAGTTTGATTGTATTAATATTTAAGTTCTTATAATATTGTAAAAAGCCACAAAAAAAAATAAGCAAATAAAATTAAAATATTCAGGACTGAAGGAAAAGAATATTTTACTAGTTAACAAGATAGGTTATTTGTATAATTGAAGCGTCTATCTAGTTTATTCAAGAAAAAAAACAAAATATTAATCATATAAATAATTTCAAAATTTAAAGATTTTTTTTACAAATCAACCTGTCAACAGCTGAAAATAAATTATTTTTAAGTCTTTACTCAATAATGAATAGTTTATTTTAAAATCTTGACCAATTGTTTTTTCTATATATACTTCTAGAAGATCTTTATTCAGACTAATATTTTTTTTTTTGATTTATTTTTTCATTTAAATTAATACAGTTAATATTATTATTAGTATAATTTATTTATTTTAATGTATTTTTATTACAGTGCTAGACTTCGAAGTTTACTTTCAAAAAATAGCATCCCCAAACTTGTTAATCGTTATTATTATAACGTAATAATAGTAGGGGGATGCTAACATTTCTGAAAATTAGTTGGGGTACTCCATTCCCCTGCGTCCCTCACTCAAGTCGAGCACTGTTCTGTGATTATCTTATAAGTTATAGTAGATTACTGATAAGTAGGGTAATAGGTTCATAGGGTTGATAAGCAGGCTGATTTTATAGCATTTGCCACTTATTATAGGATATAGATAAAGATAGCAGAGTGAGCTATTAATTTGTGTTATAAACCAGGGACTCCAAATTAGAAGTTTTATTTTGCTATTTTTTACATATTTGAAGTATTTTAGATTTTTAATGATATTTTTTGCTAATATACATGATTTTATACTTTATTTTGTATTTTTCAAAAATCTCGTTTATATTGAATGAAAAACAGTATTCATTTATGTAAATCCGAAAATTCCCACATTTTCTTTTCATATTGATAATTGATAAATAATATGGTATTTACTATTTAATATGTTACTAGAATCTATTTTTAAGTAGCCTGGCAATATCAAATATATTTATACATTTATGTCCTCTTATCTGTTTTATTTATTTTAATTTTATTATTGTTTTACAATATATTGTCGTCTATCGTACGCAGTGACGGTTCTGGCATTAAAATTTTGAGGAGGCAACAATTTTGTTCCTACCCATCTGGACTTATTAAAGCGAATCGCATAGTCCTAAAAACTCATTTATTTTGTTTAAATACAATTTTTTTCTTTAAAAATCTGTCAGAGAACGGTTTCATTTTCACTATGACACATAATTAAATGCTAACTACTAAGTTACAATTTGGCATTACTGGTAGGTATATTGTATATAAATTATAATTATAATATCAAAATACTATATACATCTATAATTTATACAAAACTGAGACATAAACCCTATAAAGTGTCTATTTAGTTTTGAGTTACAAATAGTTGAATATTTACAAAATTGATGCAAAAGAAAAATGTCAAAAAAATGTATTGACCTAAATAATAACAATTTTTAGTTTCTAAATTGACTAGTATCTTCCTAGTAAAAATCAGCATAGCCTAATGTAATCCAAACAGAATTTGACTGACTCAATAAAATGCATGGCCAACAGAATAACCTCTGTAAATAAAAACTTCCACATATCCAAGGTTGTTTAGTATAAACGTTGGAATTGAAAGACCTACAAAATACTTTTGAGCCAATTTTGTCTGCAGATAAATACGTCAGAGAAGGAGTTGGTTTACCTTGCCTAAGTAAATCGTTTTTGTCACATGTACTCCAACGTCTGTAAGAATGTTCTAAAAGCAATACAATCGGATCATAAATTGGATTCATTTTTAAAAAAATATGAAAAAACAACTTGAAACAAAAAAATACTAATCACTTTAATAACTTTAATTTGAAATTAGAATGCTTTATTTTGTTCTCAGAAGTCACAACTCACAGTACGAACTACCTAATCGTCTACATAAACAAATACAACAGAAAATAAAACAATTGAATAATTATTTTAATCTTTTATATTACAAAACGTTATAATACAAAATAATAAACATATTACAATTGCTATTGATACTTGACAATAACTCATTTAGTGATAACGTGGAATAAAGTAGGGATAAATAATCATAATATGATTTAAAGAATAATAATATAACTTGTACACACAAAACATGGAGAACGCCTAAACTCTGTTTGTACCCAAAAGTTAGAATAACAATTATCGGTCAGCCGCTGTGAGTCACAGCCTGTGACGTTTTCTGACGGAGGCAACGGTAGTGTGCAGTCTCCGCGGAGAATCGCGCATGCGCTATTAGCATATTTTATGTGCGTTTGTGTGTGTAAATTTGTATACACATGTACGACGTATAACGTATCGATAACTGTGACAGCGATTGCCTCCTGAGAAAGTGGGGAACCGCCGACACGGGATGTATGGAGGAGCAGCCGTAGCCTAGTTTATTGTATAGTAATACAATATGTCAAATTATTAATATAGTACTATAAACAATATTATATTCGCCTGTTGTGCACACTGCACGCGGCAGTGCGGCACGCCGCACAGGCACTTGGGCATTCTCTTACCCATGAGTTGATGAGTACCACGGCTTGAAAGATCGAGACCGTGCACGGTATACTCCATAGTCCGTTCAATACATAATTTAAATTTATATTTATATTTATCTTTATTAATTTCCCTTTTATTAACGTGTCTATGCTTGAAATTATAAGCAAAACATATTTAATAATTTAAATAACATTAACCGTGTAGTTTCTTGTACTTTCAAGGGAGGCACTGCCTCCCTTGCCTCCCCGGGAAAACCGCCACTGATCGTACGTATTTCATGCTTTCAGTGTCAGTTCTCCGTATTGTTTGGTTTCATTTCATATTCGTTTATTACTCGATTGTGTATTATTTGTTTTTCTGTTTCGATACTTAACGTAAAATGCTGAAAGTTAAAACATCGAACTATTCGAGACTTAGATATTTGTGTTTGGGTTTGGTGGCGATGATGTTCTTACGATTGAAGCAAGTATTCTATTTTGCGAATTGTGTGAATGTAAAGTTAATAGTGACAAAAAGTATAACGTTACTCAAAGTTTAAAAACGGAGAAACAGTTACATACAAACGATGTCATCATTCAAGGTAAAATAGGTATAGGTACATAAAATAAGACGAACATATAAGTTTTTTGAAATTGTGAACAGAAGATGGTAATTTTATTTTTTTTTATTAATGTATTACTTCATAAAATAGTATAATGCATTTAATAAATGTTGACTTATATTTTTTTTTTTTTTTTTTTTGTTGCTATTTTTGTTGTTTTTAGGACATATTTATAGAGCATATTTTATGGTTTTTTTTGGTCATATTATAGCGCATATTTTAATATTCTCGGTGCTATTAAATCCGAACCCTGCTGATAAGATATTAAAATCGTTCTCAAGTTTCAACTTATTATTTGTATGTACAATGTTGTAATGTTGTATCATGGCCCTTGATATGAATCCGACAGAAGGCCCAAAGCTACTTTAAAATCTAAGGTAGGGAAAATGAGTATTCCTGCTAACCTCACCCTATCTCAAATAATGCCCAAAGTAAAGGATTTTCATTGATTAAATCCATATTTTTCTATTACGCCCTGTAGTATTTACAATAGTATTAATACAACAATAAGCGTTGTTTTCTACTATCATTACACTATATTGAACAATTATAACATTAATAACTATAGATATTGCTTCTTATTTTAAAAATCGCGCAATCTGTGTATATTAAAATTGTTATATTAAACGAACGCCAGTTTATAATCATTTTTCGACAAGGTGAGGTTAAATCAATGAATGAATATTATATTTGTATTGTTTTCAAACAATGTTATCAATACGAAAACTACTTTATTAAACTTATTTTTATCAGATGAGATGGGTCTAATCGTGCGTGAAGTATCAGAAACGTCCCATCAACTATTGCTAACTTAGCAACTACCATTAAACATAACCACGTAAAATCTGCATCTAACATTTGATAAACATTTTTAATTTACATTTATCAACGACTCGATGTTCTTAAAATATTTCTAGTAAGAAAAAAATTAAATATATGCATATAAACAAATATACGATAAGAGTAATGCATACACCATTCGTTCAAATCGTTTTTAATATTACTTTTACGTATACTAGGGTGGCCATTAAAAATTAAAGTCATTTTTTTTTTGGCCGCCCCTGTATTTTGTTCCATATTGTAAAAAAAAAAAATTAGTGATAGTTTAAACACGATCAAGAAATGTTTTCCCGTGGCTCAGAGGGGTTGAAATTTGCGTGAGGGAAATTTTCGTACTAAAATCATACTTATTTGTGATATCTACTTAATTTTAATACTTATTTTAAAAATATTAAAAACACCCATCGATCTTGAACGTTCAATTTTCATGAGCCGGACTGTAAATAATATTGTGTTTATCTGATATTAAATTGAACATAATATGTACAGTATGATTTTAATAATTGAAATTATAGCGTGTAAGCCATACGAACTATACCAGAAAAATCAATATTTTATAAAATATATTTAAAAATTATATAATGCAATTTATTCACAAAAATACTAATTTAATGAAAAAATCTCATATTTAACTTTATTTAGATAATTTTATATGTTATAAATAATAATCTATTGATTTTTAACATTAATTTTAAGTATTAAAATTAAGTAGATATTATACATAATTATGAAATAAGTACAATAATACCCCCATCAAGTAAATTTCAACCCCTCTGCGCCTCGGGAAAGAATTTCTTGATCGTGTTCAGACTATCACTAATTTATTTTTTTATTATATGGAACAAAATACGGGAGCATCCCTATAAAAGTTTTGCAAAAAAAAATTGACCTATATACATAAGGGCCACCCTAATGTATACTTCTATATTTGTATTTTTAATTATACGCGACAGCTATTATGGTCTATAGCAGAGGTAGCAAATTATTTTGACGCTACGTGCCTAAAATTGCCTTTTTTTTCTTTGAGGAGCGTGCCATTTTATACTATAAAAATATATATATATTTCTAATATGTATTTTTAGAGAACATTTATTATTTAAAAGTATTAATATAAAAAATGAAATTTAATATTTATATAAATATATAATTTCATTATTCATCATCTTAATGAGATTTTGTTCAACATTAATAATATTTGATTTATAATTAGGAACTTTTTATAAAATTAATTTCTGAAAATAGCGACTCATATAAAAGTTGAAGAAAAAATTGACAATTTTGATAGTACTACTATATTGTGTCATGTTTATTATGTTACCTACGGTCTTAACGAATCTACAATTTAATTTCTTCAAGGACATCAACAATAGCGAAAAATTACCAAAATTGTGTTGTTGTGATTTATTAAATCACGATAAAAATATAATATGAATATTTTAGTTTTTTGCGTGCAATGGATTTGCCATCCCTGATCTATAGACTGTATTTCTATCCATCAGCATTTAAAAACAATTTTTATTTGATAGACGAATCAGAACATTATCAAGTATTGTGACCTAGAGATTTGGTATCTATGAATGTTGAAAATTTGTCCGAATTTTTGAATAATGAGTTATTGTTACAGTTCCTATAAACGCACGCGCGATCTATCATGCGAAAATACACGTGTAATAAATAAATATATAAACGGACAGAGTAAGAAGTCGTTTGTCTTCAGAAAAAAAAGCTATACCTATAGAATATAGTAGTTTAAATATAATGCCTAATTTAATGGTACGTGCAAGATAATGGAACTAACATAATGTGTGCCTGGATTAAAGTCTGCATCCATGCGAACTCCACACCGCCTAAAAAAAGTAAACAAATGTATACGATTATAATAACTTCAATCAGGATTTAGGGATGACTAAGAATTTCTCTTATGACAACTCTCAAGAGAAGAAGTTATAAAATATAATACATTTTTAATAACAAACATTTTTAGCAGAAAATAGTTGTTTTGTATAAGTCTACTCCGGGGAGAGGAAGTTGTCTAAAATTAAAGGTATGAAATAAATCAAATCAATTAGAATAATAGTTTGAAGAAATAAATATAAATATTACACATGAGTCACAGTTTTTTTTAAGTTGAATATCGTGAATTCGAATATTTTAAGTTTAAGATAAATATAATATAGCGGAAATAAAGTCCTTATCAATTTTTTGCTTTTTAATATTTAATACATATCATTTTTTTTTTATGCATAAAAAATAAATATAAAGTTAAATTAAATTTCAGTTCTAGATATTGTGTAAAGGCTGTACCGGTTTTACGTAAATGTACCAATATTTTACATATATTAGTTTTTAGTTAGTTATGAACAACAACTTTATCAGACTGAATAGTTTTAAAGTTTCATACAAAACATTCATGTATAAATCAATTAGAAATATAAAGAAAATGATATTTTAGCTCAATAATTTTTCAAAATTCTTTTAATGTATAAAACATTTTTAAAAATACTAAAATATACGGCTTACCGTTTTTTATTATAATTAATTTTATGTTTTTGATTATTTTATAGTAAGTAATAACTCTGCAGATCTTGATCATAACTACAGTAGTCACTCGATAATTTGAATCTCGATAATTCGAAAAAACTCCATAAATCGAACTAAACGCTTAGTCCCCTGAGAAAACCTCTATAATTAGAAGAATATACATGTATTCCAGTCCCCTCAATAATTCAAAATGTCTGTTGGTGGGACTCACTCTACAATTCGAATTTTTTTTTTTTCAGAACCTCTATAATTCGAATTTGCTTTAACGTGGTTATATGTATGTTCATATGTATAAAGTATATTCATATGTACATCTATTTGACGTACTCGCAATGAAATTAATAACGACGGTAATTAAATATTATCGTAGTTTATAAATTGTATCGTACCTTACCTACCTAATCTAGACTTTAATCGTATCATTTTACCATTTTTATGTCAAGATTGCGAAATTTTTTCGAGCATTCTGAAATGAACGAAAAAAAGATGCGATACAATTTTCAATGCTATCAGTAAGTTAGATAACGTTATAGACCAGATTGTGGCCAACAATTTAACACAAAAAAAAAGAACAGATTTCTTTAAAATGTAAAATATATATAATGTAATAAATAAATGTAAATTAATAAATGTAATATATACATATAATTTTTCACCTCTCTTTAGTTCGAATTAATTTTTTTCCTTCAGTTATTCGAACACTCGGTAAATCGAAAACCTCTATAAAAACTTAACCTATCCTGAATCTAACTTCTATAAATCGAATTTTTAGCTCAGTCCTCTGAATTTCGAATTATCGAGTGACTACTGTATAATGTAACATATAAGTAATATAACATTAAAATGTCTACCAGTTATGTATTTTAATATAAAAACTATTGAATTTCTAACATGTAAGGTATTACATAGTAAATCAATTAAATATAGTGTTTTATTTTATTTGTATTCCATCTTTTGAAGAACTGAACCCAATGTAGCATTTATTTAATACAAATACTAATTACGTAATACAAATATCGTTTTATGTAAACTTTGGTGAATGACTAATTCAAAATTCAAAAACATGTATTTATTCTAGTGTTTTCTATATTTGCTCAAAGATTGGTATCTCTGAGTTTCTACTATTTTTGTTTGTATTGAATTTAAATTGTCATTTATAATTATATATAAAAAAATGTTTCGATTTATTTATTCAAAATTCATAACTAATTGAACAGTGATATAATCGGATTTTCATAATCTATTAAATTATAGTTAGTCTATGCAAATACAAACATTTTATAAAGTTAATATATATATATATATAAATATAGTATTTTTACCCAAAAGTAGCCAAAAAGCTTCTCTCCTACCATAGTGCTATTTTGTAATATTTATTTTTTGATTTATTTCCTTGAAGTTTAATATAATATATTGTATATTTCTATCTGGTTTATAATTTTTTTAATATCCATATTTAGAACCTAAAGGTACCTATTTGGTTTGAAATATTTCTAGACCTTAGTAACTTAGAGAATATCTTGTATTTTTACGATAGCATTGGAATAATAACAATGTAATACAAATACATATATTATAATATAATGTAACAAAGTATATTAATAGAATAACCATCGTGAACTAAATATGTAATTTTATTATTTATCAATGTTTGTACTTGGCGTAATAATACTGACAATATAGTAGTAATTTTCATTTAGTGAATATAGTATTTTATCAACTACTCACTCGGCGTACAATAATTATTATAAAAATATTCAATCTGAACTATAGTATTTTATTTCTTGATAATTTTTTGGTAATAAATTGTAGGTTATATAAAAAAAAATTAGTTAGAAAAAATTATATGTATTCAAAAATATTTTAGTTGTATTAAAGCATACAATCGAAATAATTAATTATCTAGAACATCAAACGAATGAAATTCAAGCACCATGATTAATTTTCTTGCTTCAAATATTGACGCTGAAGTTCGTTTTAAATTTATAGAGGTATACGTAAATACATTTCATTTTTAAATACAAAACAAACAGAAGTACTTAGTAAGAGTCGAATAACCAATATTAATTGTTACTCAGTGAATATGTTCTTGGATTATTTACCTAAAACAGAAAAATATTGTCGAATCTAAACAAACTCACCAATTTTTTTGTTTCAAACGTGCATCTGTATTAAGGGGATTCGATTCGGGTTAAGTTTTCTATCAAAATATACCTATATATATATATATTCTGCCAATTGCACTGATCTGCCTAATGATCGGATAAGACTCATAAAAACATATTTGAATTCGTCATGAAGTTGACTTGAAAACGACTTTTTTACTTTTTTGAATTATTATTTTTTTAATTTTAAAATCTAAAATAATAATAAATTTATGATGTAAATAATATGAAATTAATAAATTAATTTGAAAATGTAAAAAAGTGGATTTCAAGTAAACTTCATGACTAATTCAAATATGTTTTTAGAAGTTCTATCCGATGACCAAGAAAACCAGTATGACTGGCAAAAAATTGATTCTTTTCGAAAAAAATAGTACCTAATTATATTCCTCGCAACAGTGTAGTTTGAATTGTGCATGCGCGTGTGGAAGTAATCTTTTTCTGCTAATCGTTGCCGCTAATTGAATGGCGTTATACAGAAAGCAACCATCCCACTAATGTTCTATATGGATATAATTGATGTTTTAGAAAAACATCTTTTTTTAAATTTGTTTACAGCTCATATGATTTAAAACCAAAATATCTTATTAATTGAATGTATTTATTATTTTAAAGACTCACTAATATATTCCTAATACAATCAATACTCACTATTATTTTAATATTTGTGGTTGGTTTTCTTGTGATAAATCTAAAAATGTGGTATGGTTGCTTTATGTCGGTTGGTTGTTTTATGATTAATGTAAAAATGTGATAAGGTTAGTTGTTTTCAATGCATGCTATAACATATTTTTTAATCTTTAATAAAATACACTTATGTGACTAACTTTGGTAGTTAACAATTTTATTCATCAAACATAATTTCTTAAACTTAAATAGTAACGTTTATTATAACGTCTTTGAGTTATTTCATTAAAAAACAATATGTGTAACAACAAAATTAATAAGAAGTCTTAAAACAAAAACAAATACAACAACCTTTTTTTAGAATAATAATAATAATAATTATAAACTTAACAGCATTTAATTTATCTCAGTCTGAGTTATATCATTAAAAAACAATAGGTATGTGTAACAACAAAATTAAAAAAAAAATCTATTAAAACAAAATCAAATAGGTACAACAACCTTTTTTAGTAACATAATAATAATTTTAAACTTAACAGCGTTTAATATATCTCAGTCTTTGAGTTATAACAATTAAATAGTTAAACAGTGTAATTCAAAATTTTAAAAAAGTGTATTATTAATCAATATTATTAGTTTCTATGTCAAAATCTAAATTCTCATTGAAACCATTAACATTTTCTACAATGATACTCCTGTAAAATGTGTATAAAATTCTTGAGCATCAGCAGGTATGAGATGCATTATTGACTTAATATCATTAAGCTTTGCTTGGTTGATCTCTTTCCCATTAGGCCATAGTTTAATTAGTAGGGTTTCAGATGGAAATAATATGTCATTTGATATTCTACCACGACCACGTTTTTCAATATTTATTTCTAAAAAGTTTTCATCCGATAAGGTTGTACTCATTAACAATGAAAATGGTTGATTACGGCATAATTTAATTCATCTTGTTTGTAGCCAATTGATTTTGTCACCAGAGATAGATACCTTTCGATTGGTACACTTAAAATCTTACTTATAATTATTAAAATAACAAATAACGAATAAAATTGTCATAACAAAGAATAACATATTTAAATTTTAATATTTAAAACAATCCATTGATAATAAAATAATGATTATCATTTTTTACAGAAAACGACCAAGCCACTTGGATTGATATTATCTTATTATTATTATCAGTTATACCTCCATTACAAAACCATGTGTCATGGATGTATTATGCATTAATTTTTATCGATATAATCATTCAGTTAGTTTTTGAAACATTGATAGATAACGCTACACTTCAATGTTGGTTTGGTTGTATTTTGCAGAATACGTAAATTGAAATTCTCTATCTGGTTTTACTAAAACCTCGTTTTTCATTAGATTGTGGGATGGTTGCTTTCTGCATAACGCTATACAATTATAATGCCCGCATTGTTATCAATCTGTTTATTTTATAGTATATTATACCTAAATGGAATTGGGCTAAATATTGTCATAATTTAAAAGCTTATAAATAAACTCTCAAAGATAAGACATAGGTAATTTTTTAAATGAAAATGAAAATTTTAGAAATCGGCTGTAGTAGTTTATTAGTGTTTGGTTTATGGTATAGCTAAAATACAAAGAAGTTACTATTTTATTATATTTTTAATATATTATAAAATAAGCAATTCTGTGATATCTATTATTAGGAAACTGGTTCTGCCATCGCACCGGTGCATTGGTGATTAGTAGCACGAGATTAATATGGCCCGGCATGGCATATTGAAAGAGGGTTTAGAGCTGGTTGATTTCACACACTAGTGATCATTTATTTCGCAAACACTCATGGCGTTCACGCACGTGTGTGACAATTGCCTATATTCAACCCCTTAAAAACTACCCGGATCGAATCCCCTTAACTCTAAGTGTCAGATTTTTTTTTAATCATTCCAATATTGACTACCTATGTAAGTATAAATAATATAAGTAAGTTCGAGTATGAACGAACGATAGCGGACACGTATACTGCTGAATTCAACTACTCAAAAATATTAAATATAAAAGGCCTCTTTGTGTCAAGTACTACTATAGGCGTGCGCAGACCTCTATTTTAGGGGGTGCCTGCAATACTTTTGGGCCCTTTCTTAAAAAAAAACGTGTAGGTATATTTAAAACATTTTTTTTAATTTAATATTGTAGTGTATTAGTCCTTGTGAATAGGTTTTCTTTGAATCTCGTGTATTTTCTTGAATTATTTATTATTTGTATTTTTGTAATGAACTGTAGCTATTATACTATCATAATTAATTTTGACATGAAACTTTTAAAAATTTTATTTTATTTTTTTAATTACGAAATGTTATTTATTTATACAAAATATTTTAGAATTAATTTAATTTAATTTAAGTAACACCAACACCAGTTAAAATACTGGCCCTTTACTCTTAGACTTTTATAACATATTCATACATTTACAACATTTTGGTAGGAACTCGAGCACACCCGGTGCCCCCCATGCGCAGGTCTATAAGTACTACCATCTACTCTTAATATCTGTAAGTCAACTGCAGACTACCTACAGTGTTTCGAAAGAATTTGTGGTCGTTACCGTGAGCATGTGTCACTAAATTGTGAAACTTGAGTGGACAACATTTTAATTCTATTATTATCCTTGCATTTCTCCTAAATTACGATCCAAATGCACTTTTTCTTGTTCTTCATCAATGTATGTTATTGCACGAAAATGTTGTAAAAAAAAATTAAAATTATATTATATTATTATATTATTATTATTATTATTATTATTATTATTATTATTATTATTATTA
>NW_020272978.1:43167-103708 GCF_003268045.1 Sipha flava | reverse complement strand
TATTATTATTATTATTATTATTATTATTATTATTATTATTATTATTATTATTATTATTATTATTATTATTATTATTCTTTCAATAGTTGAAAGTTTGAAAAATTAACCAACTTTTCTCTAGATAAGATGTTATTAAATTATTGGAAAAAACCAAACCAGCGTTTATTATGCTATTACATCATATTTATAGACACATTATTGACCAATTAGAATCACCGTAAGAATGGTTCTTATTTTTTCCTTGGTGTGCGTGTCATCAAACCACAACTTGAGGTGTGCTTGAAATTATTTAGTACACATTCTGAAACAGCAAAAATGCTCAAGCATCAAAACGTTTTTTTTAATCGTGTTATTATGCTTACGTCGTTATCAACGACTATATACGTCACCAATTGTATTGTGTGCGATACATTAATTTCTAAAATTGTTGCTAAACTTCGATGTGAAAGCTTCGGATCGTTTACGTTATCGGGATTTGCCGAAGTAAACACGTCTGTTGGTCTTCTCATATGTAACTCAAGCTGTCCAATGCATTCCCATCGTTATATCTAATTTGATTTATAACCAGTTATTATTATTATTGCTGCTGTAAAGTCACTATTGTTCAAATGATTTCATTGTAATTTTCGTTGTCTTGATTTTTTATCTTGCTCGCATTAGATGTATCTTAGTAACTTGGTGGTAGTCAGTGTTGAGACTTATCTAGATTAAATATTTATCATCTATTATTTTATCAAGATAGAAATATAAATGCTACCTATTTATTTATCATGGTGAAAATTTAAGTTATCTACTGTTTATTCGTCTAGATCAGTGGTTCCCAACCTTTTTTATTCCATTCCCCCCTTGTACATTTTCAAAAATCTCATGCCCTCTTCCCTTAAATTAGAAATAAGATGACTTTTTTTTAGTAAGCCATACAAAGAAAATTTTGTAAAATAACTATATTTATTATAATATCATATTATACAACTAATGATATTTTTTCTATCATCATTTTAAAAATAAAATACAAGTCAACTTTATAATTAATTATAATTATAATTATAAAATATGATGGTAAAATTAATTCAATGCGAAATTTGAGTTTGTTTTTTTCTTACCAAGTCTATAATCCGTAGGGATATATTTGATAACGCGCAACGCATATAATTTTCCATATCCAACAGATTTCTTTGCTTGCTTTTTATTTGCAAAAGCGTGGAAAAGTCTAACTCACAGAGATACATCGATACAAATAGGATTAATGCTCGTAGAGCAAATAAAATTCTCGTTATATCATCAAAAATATATTCCCTCCGTTCAGTATCTAACCCCCCCCCCCCCTTGGGAACCACTGGCCAGATATTTTTTTTTTTATGTACAATATTTAATTAATATTTTGAGATCTTCGGGGATTCGGATATTTTACCGTGCATCGCATGTGTAGCTGCAACAAAAACATTCAATAATAAAAATTTGTAGGTTATATACGTTTTATACGTTTTTTCAAATGTCGATGGACTTTAATACCCAAATAAGTAACCATATAAAATAACGACAGTAATAGCTTTTTAGATAATGAATAACAATTAACAGGAACTGTCGTCATTTACTGTTTACTGGTAAAAACTATTAAAATATAAAAAATAAATCCTTTGATTATGTACACTCGGGGGGTCTAATGGAGGAGTGTGAATCATGAGAGTGAGCCACGTTTTCGTGGAATATGTTTCTGTGGGAGCGTACAGCCGTTTAACTTGCTTTCGTAAATATTGGCGCACGACTCGAGTGTGGATAGATCAAACGTATTTGATTTTATGTCGTTCAAACTTTCAGGTATTCAAACTGATAGTCATTTGCAGAAGGTTCTTTAAATCTTCTAGAAAATTGCTATTTAATTCTATTGTTACATGCCACCGGCTCAATTTCAAGTACTGCAGTCGAAGATGTATTTAATTTTAATAAACATGAGACTTTTAATACGTTTAATATATTTATTTTATAACTCATAGTGTTAACAAAAATTCTGATACAGAGTAACGTGAAGTTGCTTGTTGTTCCGTGACTAGAACTCATCTGAATTGTGGTCATTTTGGTCCCTCTTTTATATGGCTCGATTGACGTCATAGGACTTGTTTTTTCGGCATTTATTCCTTATTTAGCAATAGGCCACGTTCGTTTGACCTACTTCATTATTTTATAGATTACATCTTTTAATATATATTACTGGTTTATGGCCAACTAATTAAATGTAAGTGTTTCTAGGAATATATATTAATCTTTTAATATATATTACTGGTTTATGGCCAACTTAATCAAATATAGGTGTACAACACCTGTGATATTGTGTTACGCACCATTCTATTTATACATGTTTCTAGGAATATGTGATAGCCCATAACACTATATTAATGAAGTTCGTCGCTCCTAACATTTTCCTTCGCAGTATCCACTCTCCAACCCAAAAGCGTCTTTTTTTCGTTTTCCAGTCATTGTGTCTCGTATACGGTCAACCTTTTTTGCTAATATAGTACAAAAATAAAAAGAACTCAAAATGGCACGGATTTCAACAACTAGATCATTTATGATCGTCATGATCGACGTTTCGATGTAAACTAAACTTGTGAAAAAAATAGCGAGCACTAAATCGTGAGCGTCACAAACGTAAAATCGTGTGAACTATCTGATTTTACACATACGTGTATGTGTCACTAACGTAAATTTACTAGTGTGGCTCACTTTTGTGATTCACTCCCCGTAGGAATGCGGCTTAATGAATTAAATAACATTCTTCCCAGTGGAGGAGTTTTCTTTTCGTTAATTTTATATTGATAAATTGTAAAATATCATGACGCATTTAAGAGCCAAACCTATTGTTTGGATAATATGGCAAATATATTGTCCATCCACCATCAATAACCGTTTTCTAGTGCTTTTCCAACACGATTGGTCTTACGACGGAAAGCATCAACACTTGAATGAAATTCAGAAATAAATATATGTATTAGCAAGTTTTTACCTACATTTTTTATCCTAAACAAAACACTTTAAAATCAAACGTCTCAAATGAATACAAAATATTTTAATCGTGATAGGTCTGATCATTTTTTTTTTTTTTTTGTACACTTTATACCAAAATAGTTGTTTTTTAAAAAATGCATCTGCCGTTAATCTAAATAAACAATGATTATCTTTTATCATTTATAAAGATAATTTTAGTCGACCTGAATTTTATCTTTAGATTTTTGGTATACTATATTTATCTAGAAAAAAAGTATTTATCTGGGCTTAACAACGGTGGTAGTAACAATTATACATAAGATTTTGTCATATCATGTTTCAACAGATAAATATGCTTCTAACGTTTCTTTTTTTTCTTCCCCGCAGACGAGTCGATACTGGGGTACGCGTGGCATCGCGTCACCATCGCGTTAGTGGAAATGTTCTCGGTCGTGGTACCGCCACCGCCTCCGCCGCCGCCACCGCACTACCAAGAATTCGACGGAGCCGACCGCAGGCGACAGCCGCACAGGCAGTGGCAGGCCGCGTCCGCCGCGCTCACCGCGGTACTGGTGGCCGTAGTCATCGCGCTGTCGTGCGGCATTTGCGCCGTGGTGGCCCTACTGTACCGCAGGCAGTACTACAACCGGCGCACCGATCGCGGCCACGTGTACGGACTCGGGCGCAATGAAGCGGACGACGCGGACGGCAGAACGGACGACGACGTCAGTGGGGCCGCGGGTAAACTCGTCGCGGGACACCGGCGGAAAACGCCAGAACCGGCGGGCACGCAAGCACAACAGGAACAGCCGCCGCAGTCATCGGCGTCCAGGTCGTACGCGGTCAATGGTGCGGCGAACAACAACAACAGCAATAACATCAACAACAACGTGGACGACGATCACGACGGAGCTTCCGAGACGCAAGTGTCGCCGACGCACCAGCGCCAACACCAGAAATGCGCCGAGCAACTTCGGAAATGCCGACCGCCGACCGCCGACGTCCGGGTGGTCGTGAACAAGTCGACGCCTCGGCCAGCCGTCATGAGCATCCACCGCGACGATGGTGCCGGTCCGGACATCGTCATGTCCACCACTTACACGGCCATCGCAACAGGTGCGTGACGCACTATCGTTATTGCTCCCCTATGACGTAACCGGACGATAAGGGACCAGTTGGAAAATTTCCAGTCTATGGCCCTTCTTTTTTTTTCATTATTATTTATTGTTATTGTACGAAAACGAATTATATGATATGTGTACGTTACACAATATCGGAATGGATCGCAAGGGGGCCCCTATGAATTGCACACCCAACACTCCTGACAATTGCGCTACTGGCGTCGCTCAAAACGGCCCGTACGCATAAACACGTCGTCGAGTCGGTGAATAGAGTAGACACTACTCACTAGAGCTCCTGAAAAACTTAGAAAAAAAATCTATAATATTTCAAAAAGTTTTGAATGTAGAATACAATACGACCGTTTGCCGAACTACCCCGCTTCAATTAAATGTAACGTCTAGATATATAGGTTTAAGTTCAAAACTGTTGACTTTCCTATCGTTATGACCGGTACCTTGATCTTTCGACGTGTTGGTAACACTTTTTGCCATTCCCGTCAATCGAAAAAACAGTATAGTTTGTGTTTAGTTCCATGTGACTTGATAATTCATACAAATGTTTACAATATCAAAATCTTCGGTTTTATAAACCTTCTGTTTGGGTCAATTTATCCTCAGACAGATAATTTCGTCCTGCGAAGTACTAGACCTTGGACATAACTTCTCTTTGATCTCTTTGACATCAGATCGTTTCGCGTACCTCGGGGCGTTTAGCGATCTGCATTAAACCGATCACAATTGTTACGAAAGTCCCATTTCGGGAAAAAGATCCTCGGAAGCACATTTCGGATTTTAGAATGTTATTATTCTCACCTCATGATCTGCTCGTATCTTTAAAACGAACGGTAGACGACGAAAACCCTCGATGCTAACCGATCAGACTATACTGATTAAATCGACTTCGATTTTTTTGAAGTAATAGACGGATAGTTCCGATCATCCGTTAGATTCCCGTGTAATCATCATATAAGAAAAAATGCTTCTTTATGTTTCAAAATGATCAGTGAACTTTAATCTCAAACACTAAAAAAATATTACAATAGGTAACAACTTTTTATGGTTAAGTAGATTTAAATTTGACAGACATAATTTTCTCGGTAAAAAAATCTCATTACAACTCTACAGCTCAGACTAGCTGTGAAAATGTGAAATATTAATTGGATTTTCTAGAAGAAATATTATTTACGTGCTTCCGTTAACGCTTTGTATATTTTTACAGATATATTAGACAGTACTTGGCAGCAACAGCAACAACCGCTGCAGCCGCAACAAATGAAGTTCAACACAATTAACAGCAATCACCAGTGGTCGTCGTACCAATTTCAATATCAGAAACCCAACTCAACAATAGTTATTCCAAAATCTACCTTTCCTCCAACTAATACACCGGCAACAGCGGAAGTTTTGACAAGCAAACATTCATCGTCTAGAACAATCAATCCGGCAATAGGCGAACCTCTACTGCCGGTACCATCCCGGGTATTGCTGAACGCGCTCCATCGAGAATCGTCCATATGAAACTATAATTGACCATATAGGTTTTTATAATATAATATAATCGTTGTCTAAAAAAAAAAAAAAGACTTTTATCTCTTTTTCTCTAACATTATTTTTCCATTCTTTATGTTCTAATCATTATTAGATAAAGGAATTGTATGTGTTAACCATAATACCTACAAGTTATATACTGTCTAATTTTATCGACTATTGTTGCCACATTGTAATATTATTCTATACGTTTTTTTTTATATTTATTATTATTATTATTACTATTATTGTTTAATGCAATGTTTACTGTATACCGTTATCGTTAAGTCTTGATAATAAGTTTTCATTCCTACAGGCGCGTTACCAATTTTAAGTTTAAAACTTTTAGTCCTATAATTTCCGTATATTATTCCTTAGCATAATAGGATCAATCAAAATAATAAATATTAAACTTTGGCATCGTTTGTTTTTAGGAAAAATATTTGTATTGTGATTGGATATAACATGATTGCCGTTGCCATATTATTACGTGTATTGTGTACATATCAATATACTACGTGTTATAACTTTATTTACGTATTTCATTTAGTTCATAGTATCCATTTTCCAAGTGTGAACAACTGTTGACATTTTTTTTTTTACCTTGAAAAACTATTATAAATCATAGTGCAATGTAGTCGCACTGTTTTTAGTACACAACATATTGTTAACTAAGCAAACAAATCAAGTTTATTAACTAAAACGGGATTTTTTAATTACTATGCGATTAATTATAAAGAAAAAGTACAAGACTTGAAATTAAAACTTAGTTTTCAACAATATAAGAATGATAATGTCCATGACATACCTACATGGAATCTTTTTGAATCGTCTGCATTGTAAGCATAAAACAACTAAACGTTTCTCAATTTATTTGTTCTGTCCGGTCAAATGATTTAAATTTTTCATGATTAGAACAATTTTATCATTTGATTTATTCATAATTTCGAATTATTTATTTAATTTTTTTTGTTTTTGAATTTTATCAAAATGTATTTATTAAAAATTAAATAAATGCATGCTACGAAAGCGAATAACTTATAATAAAGTATGTGATAAAACAAATCATAATATTGTTCGTTAATGCAATCGATTGATATATAATATTTGATAATTATATTTATTGATTATAAATAGGGTTTGGGATTTAATGCACACAAATTGTAGGAAAAATACACTTAAATAACCGAAATATACAACTGGATATATTTTTTTTTTTTTAATTAGAGTTAAACAATTTGATTTATTAATTTCAATTTAGAAAAAAAAATGTTTATAGTATTCTTTGACAACAATAAACAAATCTCCTACAATGAAAAAACAAATTGAAAACTTATATTCCTTTTACGTTCTATAAACGATTTACGATAACCTACCTATAATATTCGCAGGAACTTTTGCCTGATTCTATGATTAGGTATATTGACCTATGAATGAAAGTAAAGAAAAGTAATGTTAACTTTTAAAAAAAATTTACTTAACATCAAACGAAAACAGCGTTAATATGCTATAAATAATAATTAAATTGTGAACATTTGTCAAATATGTGTTTTGCTCAGAAAACGGCGAAATATGCGAAAATATGCAATTTAAATGTTTGTATTTCAATCCATTATGACTTAAAACAAATCTTATTTAGATTATTCTACAATCATTATTAAACGATATGCAAATGCAACAAACCCCGAACGCTAATTATAAATCTATTTAATATTATTCCTGAGGTCCAACAACTATTATATTTTTCTATGATTATAAAACAACTAGAAAAATTATTCTAAATATTTTTAATGTTATAATTCAATAAGCAATTAAAATTGTTTTCACAAACCTAAAATAAATTAATAAAATACTTTTACCTATAGATATTGCTTGTACAATACAGTATTAATTATTATTTTATTTTCTACAATTGAAGATGGTTTTGATGTCATTGATTTACACTTATCTATAAATAATATACCTTAATATAACAAATGTTGTATTTGAATCTATCGTTATATAACATAAAACATTTTTAAATTGGTCAGTTAATCAATTGATCGTGCATAAATATTTTTTTCACAAACAACATAATTATTTTAAATCAATAAATATTTTTTTTGTAATACATGAAGAATATTATCTTTTATATATAATTTAAAATCATTAAGGACTTACTTCAAACTACAAAAAATAATTCTTTTGCATTTTTTTGTAGTAATTTTAAGAGGACATGTAAAAATATGTTACATGCAGAACAAGCCTTATATTTACATTCAATACCTAAATATTCATAATCGGAGCTCAATATTTATTTATTTTAAAGAAAATAATATTATTTATAATATGGCTTTTTTATTTTTCGCTAATAAAAATAGATTCAAAGTTATTTATAAGTTAAAATTTGTAAAATGTTAAGTTTTTATTTAGGTATTAAAAAAGTTATTTTAAAAATATAAACGATTCATTATAGAAAATGTTGTCTTTTTTAAAACAAAAAAGAAGATCCACAGCTCTGAATTTTCACTGATAGGTTTTATCTCACGCAATTGATTATTTATATATTATTGTTTATCTGCTAAAAAAAATAGAATATCATTTTATATATAGATCCACGGACACGATCACGCATCACACACTCGTACCGTACTAAATCTCAAGGGCGGTTTTAGAAGGGGAGTGTCACACACCCCACCTAGACGTCTGTGGAACTAAATAATAAGTTGGCAATTAAAAATCTAAGATATGAGTCGGTAATTTCAATTTAAATTGTACTTGCAATTAAATGTATAATATATAAATTAAAATAATTATGGTTGTATATTTATTTATAAATTTAATAGTTATTGGTTGTCTAAACTTGTATTATTATGCTATGTTTGGTTTATTTACGGTTTGTTAAAATGTTGAAAAACATTAGCTTCTCGGCTTATGACGGTCGTTATTACGCGAAACACTTCGGTGGAATACTGGTACTGGAATATCTATAGAAATTCTAAATATAGAATATAAATATATTAATATAAATATATATATATATCTAATATATACATGGATTTACAACAAATTGTAAAGTGTTGATAACATTAAACGCCGATTTCCAACTACCACTTAGACAATTTAGAATATTAATATCTGATATTGGTGCAATTGATGATAAGCAAAAATTGCTAATTCTTTGGATGGTACAACGTGTTTATTTTTTTTTCTATTGTGCTCAAGTGCGATACCGTGATCTATTACGTTGTAGTTTTTAATTAAAATGAGTGAAGTTTCGTCAAAAAAAAAAAAAGAAAAAGAATCAAACTAAAATGTTTGATTTGTGTTAGTTTATTTGACGAAGACTACCATAGCAAGCACGAAAATAATATAAACGGAGGAAAACGTGTATATTACGTAAAAAACGTAAAAATAATGATGAAATACGAATTGGGGTCCAACAGACGGATGTATATTCTTATCTAAATGAAAGTTTTCTTTGTATCGAGGGAAAAATAGAAGATCCAGCAATAATAACAATGTTAAATAATGGATTATCGTTTTTTTTTTTATAAGGTTCGATTAGAAATGAATGGTGTAGAAGTTGATAGAACACGTGTTCTCGGAATAACTAGCTCATTAAAAGGATATTTAATATGTACGTCAAATAATTATTATTGCTATCAGAATGCAGGATGGAATTTAAACAGTAAGAGTATACTCAATGATAAAGGAAAATTCAGTGTTTGTATACCATTAAAATACTGGTTAGGATTTTTTGCCATCAGTTCTTTTAGCACGGTAAAACCCCACAAATGACTCATGAACTTCTAACTTTTCATTAACATACCTCAAAACAATAGCTACTTGTTCGTGCTTGGCTATATCTTGAGTTTCATTAGCTAAAATTGCAAAAACCTTGGCTCCTTTAACTTCTTTAGCAATTTGACACTTAATTTGTTCCCCAATAATGGACAGTAGCTCATTCTGAAAAGTCGCTAAAGTATACTGAAAATTTTTACGATGCTCCATGAAGAATTTTTTTATTAAATTGTTATCTTTGGAACAAAGTTTCATCAACTCCAAAAAGTTTCCTCTGTTTTTTGAATCTGTAGATTCATCATGACCTTTTATCATTAAAAATAAAGTAAATTACATAAAACATCTATATTTTAATATAATTTAAGTCAATTCACCGGTTTTGTTTTGTTGCGAGAACAATGTTAGTACTAAGTTATTAAGTTTTCAGTGTATAATATTACCTCATTAAGAAAAAAATAATAAACATTACACATTACATGTAAAGCTTAAAAACCACAGTTTAAATGTAACTAAATTATTAAAATATTGCATTCAGATATAATATAAGAATAATAATGATAATAATATATAGGAAAAATATGAATAGTAACCGTTATTTTGAGATCATTATTTATTGCATTTTTATAAGTTATAAACATAATAATTTTTGAAAAATATACATAGGATCATTGATTATAGAAAAATAAAATATAGATATATAAAAATCTAAGCTTAACGTCATCGCTGCAACCTAAAAAAATAATATTATCTGCATTTCAAAGAAAACGATAACTATTGTCGATCGTTATCACATCATCATGTAACACTATATATATATAGCAAAATAAAGAACACATTGATAAAAACTAATAATGATTAACAAGTAAACTTATTTTAAGGAAACCAGTCATAACGTCAAACATAATGTACGATTATAAAAAAATAATAGTAGGGGAACACGCGGTAGAATGGGGATACAGGGCACAACGGGGTAACCGCTTTTTTCGATATGGAACGTAACGAATCGCTTAGTATCGTCAGAAATAATAATGTTTTACCTCCATGTTATCATAGATAACGTTGCCATAATCACAATCCACATATTTTTACACTAGTTAACTATTCGTTGTTTCGAAGCAATTTTTTATAAGTTTCGTCGATTTTTCACTGCTGGTAAGTGGAATTTAATATTATTCAGTTACCCGTGTATTGTTAAAACATATGAGATAACACACTAATGTTAGATTGTTATTCTTGTTTACATCAAATAATCACAATTTTTGGGATAAACTCTTAGTTAAGTTATAAATAGTATATTGGGGCACAACGGAACAGGGCAGAATGGGGTATATTTTTGTAATACCCCATTCCGCCCCATTATTTTTTTTTTATACGTTTTTAAGTTACTTAAAGTAATATTTACCTGTATACTTAATTTATATTGGTCTTTAATTAGAATATGGTACGAAATTACGTTCGAAAGTCGGAGAGGCAAAATTGGTCAACTGAAAGTATAGACAAAGCTTGTTCTGTTGTACTCAAAAACGAAATGGGTTATAAAAAAGCTGCTCAGCAATTTGCAGTTCCCCAGATGACATTGGAACGCTATGTAAAAAAGAAAACAGAAAATCCCGATTTCGTTATTGATAAAACCAATGGAAAATATAAATGTTTTTAATGAACAGCAGGAACTAGAATTAGTTGATTATTTGAAGTCTATGGAAAAAAGACTTTGGTTTGACAATGTTAGATTTTCGTAAATTGGCTTTTCAACTTGCCGAACAAAATGGTTGCTCTCACCGTTTTAATAAAGCTAATAGAATGGCTGGTCAGGATTGGATGAATGGTTTTTTATTAAGACATCCAGATTTGAGCTTAAGAAAACCTGAAGCAACTTCTGGTGCTCGTGCTATGGGTTTTAATAAAGTAACTTATACTCAGTTCTTCAATTTATTAACTGGGTACATTGATAAATATAAGCTGAATGCGAATAGAATATATAATTGCGATGAAACTGGTATCACAGTAAATCCAAAGGGACAGTCAAAAGTGTTAGCTACTAAAGGGAAAAGGCAGGTTGGCATTTTAACATCTGCTGAACGCGGAGAAACTGTGACTGCAGTAATATGCTTTTCAGCTAGCGATGCGTATGTCTCTCCAATGTTAATTTTCCCAAGAAAAAGAAATCAACCACATTTTTCTACTGGACTACCCCCTGGATCGTGGGTTGAATGTCATGAAACAGGATGGATTACTTCTGAACTGTTTTTAAAATGGTTCATGAAATTTATTGAATTTTCGAGAGCAACAAAAGAAGATCCAGTTCTATTACTTTTTTATGGTCATTCTTCACACACTAAAAATCTTCCGGTTATTAACGCAGCTAGAGAAAATGGAGTTATTTTACTATGCTTTCCACCTCATTGTTCACACAAATTACAACCATGTGACATGTCATTCATGAAACCACTGAGCACATATTATGAAGATGGAGTTAGAAAATGGCTCCGTTGTAATCCAGGAAAAGTTGTTACTTTAGAAAATATTTCATCATTATTTGGTGCAGCATTCATACATGCTGCAAACATGAAAACTGCAATGAAAGGTTTTGAAGCAACTGGAATATGGCTTCCGAACAATAATGTTTTTAGTGATGAAGATTTTTTACCATCTGTTGTAACTGACATTGTACCGAGTATTTCGTCGACTGAAAAGGATGCTGTAGTAACTGAAAAACTAAATAATCAACATTTAAACTTGGAAACGACAGAACAAACTACTGTTGTTTTCAATGAACCAAAGTGTTCATCGGTTCTTAATGATCAACCAAATACATTTCCGATTGAATCGCCTAAAAATATATTACCTATTCCTCAAGTGAAACAAACAGAAAAAAGAAATTCAAGAAAGAGAGGTAAAACAGCTATTTTAACGGAATCGCCCTACAAGAATAACTTGCAAATGTCTTTGAAAATGACCAAAAAAAATAAAGAAGTAAAAGAAAAGAAAATCATAGAAAAAAATAAGATAATGAAGAGACAACTAGTTGACACTGTAAAAAAAAAAAAAGAAAAAAAGTTCACAGACAGAGAAAAGATTCAACTTCAAGTGAAGATGATCCAGATGCTAAGTGCCTGTACTGTAGAAAACTATATTCAAAGTCCAATGAAAGATGGATTAGTTGTATGAAATGTAGAAAGTGGTCACACAACTCCTGTGCAGGAGTTGACAGCGATGACGAAGCACTACATACATGTAAATATTGTTCAAAAAATAATTAATGAATAAAAAAAAGTATTTATGTTTTAAAAATATAAGATGTTAAAATTTTAATATGTATACCCCATTCTACCATAAGGTAGGGGTAGAATGGGGCAAGTTATTTTTTATTTTTTGTTGGTAATAAAGTAAAATATATTTGAGTTATTTATTTGATTATTGATGTGAATTGATATTTATACTGTTAATCATTTATTGATTGAGAATTGGGAGTTTTACGTTAAGTAGATTACTGTAAAATTGATGTTGAACATTAAGTTCCCCATTCTACCCATTGTTCCCCTATATCGATTACGTATTATGAATAACCCGTGTCCCGTGATTACTAGTTCTTTATTTTTACTTACTGACAATAAGCGACTTATAAACGCGCATTAATTTTACGATGTATTGTCATCGTGCAATTTCAAAATTTTTGTATATTATAAAATAAAAGAATTTGAATATTGTTTAGTGTATAATACAAAAATTAATTATGTCATAGTTTGATAAACACTGTATCATACAAAGTAAATTAATACTGTATTTTTACGTCACTAGTTAAACATATAATGAAATAACTAAAATTAACTTACCATGTCTCACTGTCTCAGTTCAATCTTTACACATCAATACTGACATCTGACATCAAACTGTACCAGCAACGAACAATGAAATATCAGTTATACCATTCGAGATAGAAACTAAAAATAACCGATAACTTTCCAGGAAACTAGTACCGAAGCGCGTGTGGTATCGTTGTCGCGACTCTAATAATGACTATTATTTTTGTATATACCTCCGAATTACGCCTATGTTTAGTACATTGGGTTCTGGAATATGGTTTGGACAGACAGTTCTTGCATCTTTTTTTGTTTTCTATTTACTCAGGCCAGTGTTCATATTAGAGCTCATAAAACACGTGTACACGGATTTCACGTGTACACGTGAAATTAAAAATTTCGTGATGAAAACCGTGTAATCCGTAGTTCACGTAATTCACGTGAATTTCGTGTATTTAAAAATCTTACACGTGAATTTCGTGTATTTATAAATCCTACACGTGAAAAGATACACGTGAAAATGTGAAATACACTACGTGCATTTAAAAGAATTTTATTATTTCAGAAATAATGAAGATTTACTAATATAATTAATAACGATATTTATTAAACATTTAATATAAATTATAAACGTCATTCACAGTTGAATAACCAATAATAACAATAATAATAATACTTAAATTAAACATATCAAGAACTATAGTCTATAATTCTAGAAATATAATTTTCTGTTTTGGTATAAGAATACCAACATGTCTACATTTTCAGGAAGAAGACAACTTCTTTTTGGCGTCACAATGTTACATGCCGTTGAGAAACACCTCTCTGAACTTGCCGATGTAGATGGGATTGCTAAATATTTTTTGGCAATAGTTGCTATTGCTGGATATTTTTCTTCTCGTGTTCTCCACCACTCTAAGGGATTTAAATCAAATCGAAGTTGAGGTTCTGAAAGATATCCCGTAAACTGTGTAAATGCGTCATTTGTACTATTAGTATGGTCTTTGTAAATAATTGCTAACACATTATTCATTTTCAAATCGTTTTCTTCTGTATCATTAGGATTTGTAATAGTTGGGGCAACTGATTCAATAAGCTGCAAGACATGTGATCGAATTTTCTCTCTAGCTGGTACGGGTTCATGATCCATATCTTTATATCTTGGATCTAGAAAAGAAGCAACGTGTCTTGCAGAAAACAATGTCTTTCCATGTCAATTCAAAACGAGTGGTCAGTTGATATAAAATTGTGTTCTTAAATCGTTCCGTTATATTGTCATCTTCGATACCATGTTCATAATGGGAAGTTACAATTTTGTGTATTAAAGGTCGTACCATTGAAACAGAAGATTCTAATTCTCCACAAAATAAAGTAGTGAGAGCTTGCAATGGTTTCAGTAGTACTAATAATTTTTCAACAATTACCCATTCAGTTTCTGTAATTTCTAGTTTTTGGGCAATATTAGATGCTGTTATATTACGATCTGCGAGAACATTTGTAATAGGTGCTCTATTAATATAGAGTCTTTCTAGCATTAAAAAACTAGAATTCCATCTTGTTTTACAATATTGTAAAAGAGTTAATTTTGGTAAATTTAATTGTTGTTGTGTTTTCTCCAAACTCTTCATTGATATCGATGAATGTTTAAAATGGCAAACAATTTTACTTGATTTTATTAAAACTCTTTGAATTTCATCGTCCAAAAGAGCTTTATTAACAGCCAGCTGCAAAGAATGTGCTGCACACGTTAATCCATATTTTTCCATATTATCATTAAATTCTAACTGTGATACAGCGTTGATGACATTTGCTGCATTATCTGTTACAATTGAACTTATTTTTTTATCGACTTCTCACTCTATAAGTGATTTCTTTAAATGATGTGCTAAATTCACAGCTGTGTGTCGCTCATCAACTTCATGAGTTGTCAATGTATATGATTTCGGTTTCCAATATTGATCGATAGTGTGACAGATAATTGTTATATATGACTCTTGAGATCTGGAGGTCCAGCCATCTGTTGTACATAACACACTTGTTACTTCATTTAATTCATTCTTAATTAATTGTGTTATTTCACTTGTTAATAATTTTAAACGATTTTTTACATTTTCTGCAGAGCATGGCTTATAATTAAGATCAACAACGTTCATGAAGTATTTAAAACCCGGACTTGAGCAAAATGAAAGAGGCATCTGGTTTATAGCTATCATTTTTGAAAGTGCTTTATGAATTTTCTCAGTTCTCTCAGAGCTAAGCAATTTATCTGACGTAGTATTTTGGTTATTAAGTTTTTGGCGCTTTCGACTTGTTAAAGAATTTGAAATGTTAAATGTCAAATTGATATTTGATGTTGAATCAGAATTGATATTTGAAGAACTAGTACTTGGTTGGTCAAAATCATTTAATGAGGTGGTAGATTGGCTACTCAAATTTTCTGTTATAGGTTCTAAGTCTTTTCTAGTCTCAAGCATCTCATTTTCTGAGTCAAATGTTTGTCTGTTAAATAGATACAAAGTTTAATACAAGGCTTCTAATATATTGTTATAATAGTAGTTAAAAAATATTAAAAATATATAGTGACAATTTTTTTTTGATAAGAATTGAAAATTTGAATTTTGACAAAATACGTAAAAATCACGAAAATTTGCAATTTATTCTGAGTTAGAAATTCAAAAAAATGTTTCTTTTTAAATCTAAGATTTCAAAATTCTATACAAGATTCTTCATGAGTTTGTATACTTTTATCAAATAAAAAATTTCTGCTGGAAAGTCAAATTAAATTTTTATGAGCATTTGAATTACAATATTGGATATTCACTCAATTTCTGTTGTACCGATATTTTTATTTTGTTGTTATATAAAAACGAATAATTGTAGAAACTTGAAATTTACACCAAATATTTATTTCATCAATCTATAAAAATGTTATTCGTTGTTCAAAAAACTTGAAAATTTAATACAAGTTTCCCCATAAGTTTTTATAATAGCAGTTTTAAAATATTAAAAATACATAGGCACGTTTTAACCTAACCATTTAAAGTTCAAATTTTGACAAAATTTACAAATTCTTTAGCTGTTAAAAATATATAAAATGTTTGATTGAAAATTTGAAACAAGGTTCCACGTAACATAATAAATCTAATTTGATTAATTTGGAATTTATTTTATAAGTACCTACATTTTGTTTTTAAAAAATAACAATATAATTAACATTGTATAAAATATCCTAGACTGACAACTCATCTCCGATCAGAATCGTTTTTCGTATACAATGATATTATATCATTGAATTCAGATTTAATACCATCCATTACAGTAACCCACTTGTAAACTCCTGTACAGCAGAGTGGCATGCACTTACCCGCTTTTTTTAGTATTGTAAATTTTTTAAATTTAGACGCTCGTAAAAATTTTTAATTGACTACCGCTCGATGTTTCTATGATATCATTGTAATAAAAACTTATGAACAACCTTCTATTACATTTTCAATTCTTAGCTACACAATTTTTTTTACGACAATATCGATTAAAAATCGGAAATCAGTAAATCACAGTACTATTAGGTTAGGTATAATAATAATATATATTTACCTCTTTTTTTCTCTTACTTCGTTACTCATGGAATGAATCAACATCAGATGTCGCCCAATGGATCCAGTTGTACCTCCATTGCAAACAAACTCATTATTCTCATTCTCATCACACAAAAGACAGTATGCAACATTCCCTTTCTTTTTTGCATATTGCCAAACCCAACTTGATTTTTTATTGCCCATTACAATAAGTTATTTTTTAATTATCTCAATTTTCGATGAAGTTAAAAAATATATGAGACTCCGATATATGATTACGGTTGAATAGGATAATACTGAATAAGAAATAGAAATGGAAAATTTCGTGCACATACAAAAACATATTACGCGGTACAATGAGAGATAACTTAAAAAATGTTGGGTAGGTTTATAAATAAATGAGTACCATTATGTATTATGCACTAGGTATCGACTATTGACTAAATATGCGATAATACATAATATCTATTTAATCCACCTATAGTTATTATTAAAACCGATAAAAATTTAAAAATAAAACGAATCACGGAGCACGTGAATATAAATCACGGAATTCACGTATTTTGTAAATTCACGTGAATGTCATCACGGAATTCACGTGTCACGTGAAATACGTATTTGTTCATAATATATATCCGTGCATCCGTGTCACGGATACACGGGTGCAAAAAAACACGTGTTCCATTGAGACCTCTAGTTCATATCCATCATATCTTACATCTGAAACTGGTGTATTTGTATTTATTTTTCTGGATAGTGGAGTATGATAAGTTGACTTTTCTATTCTTTTTAATTTACCTTTTCCAGATCAAAGTAATCCTTGTGCTTTATAATTTTTAAAAGTTACTAAAAGATCATATTTTAGAATATTTAATTGTTTACAGTGGCGCCTGTAGATCAACCGACTGTTGACAATACACATGTCTGTAATGTGAAAAACAATCCTTAAGTAGTATCTATTACATTTATGTCTGTACAGTAAAGTTCTACAAGCAAATTGTGTAAATCAATTGATCCCATAAAAGAGTTATACTCTTTTACCATTGCAGATCTGGTTACAAGAATACGTGCTTTATCTGATGCTGACCAACGTTGTACTAAGTCTGTGGGTTCTGTACCAATATAATTTGATACTAAGTGAACACTTTTATTATCATACCACTTATAGCTTATAATACCATTGGAAGTATCAATTGTTGTATCAAACTCCTTCTACCAACCTTTTTTAGATGTATGTCATTTTCAAATTGGTACCCTGCTATTCTATTTGATCGTACACTACCAACTGACAAAATGCCTAGGTTTTTTAAATTTAACATCAAATTATATGAAGTAAACCAATTATCAAAACTCGGTTTATAATTTTTATGTTTGGGTATAATATCTGACAAACGTAATACAATATCACCACTCAAGCCCAAATTAGAAGTAGATTTGATCGTTCCTTTTCCCCCATATATTTCCAAATCATGAATGATATATAAGGCACTATTATACACAAGGCGGCGTATGACATTCCAATATATTATTAGTACTTTTAAACTAAATTCACTCAAATTTTTCTTTTTCAATTTACATCAATTCAACTCTAATTATTTTTATTCAATTTATCTCATATTCAACTCAATTATTTCCTCATATATTTTTTATAAATCTCATTTAATCTCATATATTCACAATAACTTTTTAAACTCAATAATTCTCAAATACTTTATTATTTCTCAATTATTTTCAACAAATTTTATAAATTCTCGATAATTCTCTTCACTAAATTACAATGGATTAGCTACTTCCAAGGGAGATGTGTTTATTTCGCGATTTATTATTAAAATATTAAATTTAATTTTTCTTAAAAAAAAAAAAAAAAATTATACTTATATTTATGTATGTTATTATTTATTTATTTATTCATTTTTAAAATATTATCCTCTTACATGCTCTTAATATATTTCCCCGTTAATATCAGACAAGTCTCCTCGGAGAAGCTCTTCAATTTGAATTTAATTTTGAGCCATAATTTAATATATGAAATTATTTTCTACAAAAAAAATAATATTTTAGTGGAATCAATTAAGTTATAGATAGTCCCAATGATGCCATATGGAATCAAAAATTAAAATAACTATTACTTACAATCTAATATTAGCATAGTATCAATAATCGAAGGGTGGGCGGGAATAACGTGCTATGTTGCAATTCGTAAATGTTCAGGAACAACTAAAAACGAAAACTGTATTATACATTTTTTTTAATATTATTTGGAACGCACGTAGCACGTTCTTACATATTCGACTATAACACTCTACAATAATTTTATTATTTTATTTTTTTGTGTAGGTACTGTATTCATTTCACTTGAACAAAATTATATCATAAATACTAATATTAATAATTATAATAATATTTTAAAATTAATACAATATAATATTATCCTGGTATCTTATTACCCTTTAAAAACCACATAATTATTTTTACATATTTTAAAATGAATACAATATATTATCCAGGTAATGATGTATAGAAGTCACTGTATTGTTGAGGCATATACTTGCACATGTCTAAAAGATCTTTTTTCTTTTCTTTTGTTAAGGCCACTGGGGATTCGTAGGCTGGTGGTAAATCTTTAATAGATAAAGTATTATCTTTAAAGTTGTTTTGACGTATTTGATGTGATGTCCAAGGTCTCAGCGTATTGTGACTTTCACGAATATTTACATGCTTATGAGCATCAGCTGTCAATTTCAACCACATTGCTTGTGTTATTTTTAGATTTTTTTTTGTAATATCTTGCTCTAATGCAGAAAAATCTTTAAAATCATTTTGAGACATTTCTATAATACGAAATGGTTTTTCTAATCTTGCATTAGCTATAACATATTTCCATTGTGATGGTACAAATACTTTTGCTGTTTTTTTTTTGTTTTTCGATTAAAGCGAAATCACGGTCACATAGTAAAAAACTATGGCCAGTCGAAAGAAATTTTTGATTAATTTCTGTAAAATACTTGCAAAATATTAGATGCGAATACATATTTAATACTCGCCAGTTATTATTTTGACCGACACATCTATCAGACCATATTATCAATTTCCTCTCTTCACCATGTCCAAGAATATCGTAATTATTCTTGATATAATTTAAAATACACGAAGCTATTTCTAATGAGCCTCTTTTAGCGATACATTCATACCACAAATGCATAGAAACTTCATTATTACTTACGTTATGAATTGCTAAATTATTGTTGGAAAGTTGTCTCTGATAAAACATATTAGAATGTGTTAGAGTTGGGCAAAATAATACTTGCTGTAGATCAACGCAAAGCACTACAATAGAGCTATTGAGTCTACCGATGTCTGTATCTTTTTTAAGGGCATCATATGATTGTTCAGCTTTAGAATGATGCAACTTACTATCAATTTCTATTTTTTTTCTATCTTCTTCTGTATCAGCTGCCACCAATTTATTATAAAAAAAATCACACTGTTTGCATGTATCCGAACGCGGATAGCCGAAACGTAATTTAAAGTCTGATCGAAAAATATTTCTATAGATACGTTTACTGACATTTATATCTGGATATTTATTTTTAAAAGATCGAAACAGCTTACACAAATTTAAGTCTGAACTCAAACATTGCAGGTTATCTGTAGCGATACGGCTGTAATGAGACGGTTGTCGAGGTAAACTATTTCTGTGTTGTCTAATTAAATCTCTTACAGGGGCATCAATAGCATGAGGTCTATTTAAATGTTTTACACGGTTATTCCTAGGTGTTATAATACCTAATTTAATTTCATCTTGTAACGTCATAACACGTCTTCTTGTAATACAAAACGTATTTAAAAGAGTATTTTTGCAAACCTATAAATCATCTATGTAATATTTAAATGAACAAAATCGTCGTGATGTAGCATCTGTTTTTCCTGATCGTCTTCTCACAGGAGCATTTACTTTTATACACTTATACAAAAAAGCTGATTGTTTATCATACGTTAACTTATAAAATTCGTTAAATAATACAAGTTTTCTTGCTAAATAAAATACTTTTCAACACAATGTTTATTTTACTACATTTATAACATTTTTACTAACCACGGTTGGAGGTGTTTTAGCTGGTACAAGTTTTTTACTCTGAGATGTATATTCGTTCCCACTATTTCGAAGAGTTTTGTTTTTTACATTTTTCCAATCTGTCATATTGATTTTCCGTTTTCGTCCATCACTTAAACGGTTAACATCACTAATAGATAAATTATTTAGACTTGTCATAGTTAAATTGGTAACACAATCGTGATATTCGCACGGCTCGTGTCGCGTTGACTTACTGTGAATAGTATATAGTATAATAAACGCTTAACGCACATAGCACGTTTTAATAGTCAACTAATCGCCGGTTTCGAAGTATATACACGATGGTTGTGTACGATAAAAACATTCTGGGAATTTTTCGATTCTTAAAATAGATCGAGATTGCTTCATAGCACGTTATTCCGCAAAAACATGAAAATTAAAAAAATGTTACATAGCACGTTATTCCCGCCCACCCTTCAATCATCATATTTTAATTATAAACACATATACTTTAATAAAAAATAACTTTAACTAAAGAAATATGTATATTACTTACCAATAAAAATCAAAAAATATAGCCCTCTAGCCCAGATTGCACTATCAAATTGATGCTATGAGCAAAACATGAAAAATGCCTCCACTGGCATAATCGAACAGCTGCAACTATATTAGCAGCATTATCACTAACAATCATAGTGATTTTATTGTCTAATCCCCATTTATTCACCTGCTCTTTAAGAAGAGAAGACATTTAAACAGCTGTGTGTTTGGCTGTGAAATGTTGACAACCAATCAGAATTGATGACATTTTCGTATCATCATCGATATAATGTGCAGTAACAGCTACGTAAGATTCATTATTAATTGAAGTCCAAGCGTCAGTTGTTAAGCAAACTGCTGTTACATTTTTTAATTTATTTTTAATATTATCAACAGTACTTTCATATAACTGAGGCAAAAGGCTATTGGATACTGATTTTCTACTGGGAAGAACATAACCTGGTGCCAACATCTGTATTAAATTTTTAAATTCTTTTTCTTCTACGAGACTAAAAGGATGGTAATGTTTAATGATTAATTTTGCTATTTGAGAATCTATTTTTTTTGATTTTGAAACGGATACTGGTTTTTGTACATAGGAATTTATGGAAGTCTGAACGGGTCTAATATTGGTTGGTGTTACTGATGTCAAAATTTGTGTGGAAGTATTTGATGCTGGCATTCCCGAAGTAGATGGTTCATCTATATTATGTTCCTCAATATGCTCAGTCATGGTATTTGAACCAGTGGCGGGTTACCCTACAGGCAAAGTAATCAGATGATTGGAGCGGCAAATTTGTCATACTTAGGAAAAAATATATTTACGAATATTGGCCATTAGGTTATTAACATTTAACTTACTGAAATACTGAATACTGAAATGGTTTCTGTGAACGCGATGAACTCGAATTTTTATTATTAGCGAAACTATGTTTTTCCCTGAAACGGTTTATTTAAAATTTACAATTATAGATATATCATATATATATTATAGCGATAGCCGATACGGCCCCATACGACGTTCTTTCTGTCAATTGTATTATATTTTCGTGATTCTATTATTTACAATTACAAAGAATGTTATACATATTATCCTTATAACATTATTCTACTCATTAGTATTTAGTATATCGACTATACCGTGACACTATCCGACAGTGCAACTAACGACATCTTTATTAATTTGTATAACAATTTATTCAATTTATTCAATATTTATTCAAATTATTATATCATAATGAGTGATGGTAGATTAAGGAAAAGTGGTGCAAAATACAAAAAGCTCCGAGAAGAGCACGAAGAAAAGGAGAAAAGGGTGATTCAAAAAACAAGAAAACTTGATAGTTTTTTCACAAATTTAAAAACAGGTAAAAACAATTTACTTTATAAAATAAATATTTTTTTTAAATTTTTGATGACACGTTCACTGCGATAGTGCGATTTGGTTAACCTGCCAATAAAATGGTGTCATCCGCACAATATTTTACAATACATAAATACAGTGTGTTTCAGCCGAAGCTTGAATAAAAATATAATATTAATTAAATTATATTAATTATTTAATATCGCTTTCGCACGTCACTGATTAATTCGTAGCGATTCGATGTTTCTTAATAATATTAGATGTTGTATTACTTCTTTATCTATGTTTGTATAATTATTTGATACATAGCAGTAACTTATATTTTATAATAATAAAATAATAATAACATTTTTTTTTTCTATTATTGCTGTGCTCCAATCGGCATTTTTTATTTGTATTATTGTACCTAACTCCGTGATGTTTTGTGTGCAAAATTTTATTATAATTTATTAACATAGGTAATATAGGTAGCATGTAGGTACTAGGTACCTAATATAGGAATGTGTATTTTAATATGATCCACAGTGAACGTGTTAAAAACAAATATGCATAAAAAAAAAATATTTTTTTCAACATAAATTATGGTAAAAAAAATACACAATTTTTATTTAATTTACAATTATGTAGAATTTTCCATTTACAATTTAAATAATTTAATGTTGATTACTGAATATTGTTATATTTATATAGACTCATCAACATCAACTACTACTCTCACATTAACTACAAGTACTATTACTTTAACTACAAGTACTTCAACGAGTTCAACTTGTCATCCCAATGCTGAATTAGATATTACACCTAGCCCTATCATTTTTTCCGTTTCAACACCTTTAGAATTAGAGAAAGAAAGTCACGTAGGTGATGCTGGAGATCTGACTTCCGTAGATATAGCTAAATTTACAGCCTCGAAATGTCCGGTATCTCTTGATAATATAACTGTAAATACCGATCCTGCCAAATGGGTAATAAACGAGACGACAATAGACCATCTACTTTCGAGAGACATCGATCAGAACATACCTGAAGATTTTTCTGTCACAAGGAAGTATTACTCCTCAGTAAGTGGATATCGGTCATTGACAAAACTTGCATTTGAAAGAAAAATGAAAAATGGAAAACTGCACAGAAAATATTTATGCTATTCTTCGAGTAAAAAGGCACTTTTTTGCATTCCATGCCGTTTATTTGGTAAGGGTAGTTCAAAATTTGGTACAGATGGATATGATGATTGGAATAATGTACACAGTGGCCTAATCTCCCATGAAAATTCCACAGAGCATGTTCAAAGCTCTAGCACTTTCTTAAACAGAAGTAAGTTGAAAAATCGAATAGATAAAGGGCTCCAACTACAAATTCAAAATTAAATGAATTATTGGCGAAATGTGCTTCAACGACTTGTAGCGGTAGTAAAAAAACTTGGTAGTCGAGGATTACCATTTAGAGGGAAGAATGAGCAATTTGGGTCAAATAAGAATGGAAATTTTATGATGTGCTTGGAGCTTATTGCGGAATTCGATCCTTTCATGTCTAATCATAAACATGCTTATGGAAATCCGGGTCGAGGTAAGACATCCTATCTGTCTTCTACAATTTGCGAAGAGTTTATTTCCTTGATTGCAAAAAAAGCATTAAGTGTGATTATTGATGAAGTAAATCGTAGCAAGTATTTTTCCATTGTTGTTGATTCAACGCCCGATATCAGTCACGTGGATGAACTGTCGTTTGTAATCAGATATGTAAAACGAGAAATTCAAGAAGATACGCCAGCCGAAGTTGAACGATTTTTAAAATTTATACCCAATATTGGACATAAGGCAAAAGACATGCTAAATGCAGTTATAGGTACATTGGAAGAATTTGGTTTGAATTTACAGGATTGCCGTGGTCAATCTTATGATACCGCCGCAAACATGTCTGGATATTACTCAGGGTTAAAAACAAGGATACAAAACCTAAATCCATTTATGTACCAAGCAATTTATGTACCATGTGGAGGACATAGTCTAAACCTCGTTGGATTGTCCGCAGTCGATTCTATCAAAGAAGCGGCATTTTTTTTTTGATTACTTAGAAGCCATCTATGATTTTTTTGCAAAATCTACTTATCGGTGGCAATTGATGAAACAGAAATTGAAACCAAATCAGAAGGTAGTAAAAAGAACTACTGGAACTAGGTGGTCTAGTCGTTATAATGCATGTTCTTCTTTTAAAAATAGTTGGGAAGAATTTATGGAAACATTGAACGATATAGAAAATAATAATTCTGAAAAACCCATAAATCGTAGAAAAGCTACAGGTTTAAAAAACAACTTAAGTACCTTTGAGTCGGTCTTTATGGCTGTATTTTGGACTTCTCTGTTAGAACGATTCAATAAAACAAGCACAATTTTACAATCAACATCAGTTAACTTGGAACATGTTGTTGATCTATACAAATCTTTAATTGGTTATGTGAGTGAAATAAGAACTGATGAAATGTTCCAAAAATTCATTGATGAAGCAAAAAAAATTAGAAAAGAAGAATATGAATTAGACAAAAAACGTCGTCTTACGCGATCCCTTTTATGCGATGAATTAGACGAATGTAGTTCTAGAGCAAATGAAGTGGTTTTTGACGGTAAAGACAAATTAAAAACTGTTTATTTTGCCGTATTGGATCAACTCAGAAAACAACTGGATATGAGACATTCTGGGTATGAAAATATTTACGATAAATTCAAATTTTTGATCAACATAGACAAGTCGATTGATACTGATGATATTGTCCAAGGAGCCAAAAAACTACAACAATTTTATGAAACTGACATTGATGAAAACACATTTACACAAGAATGCATACATTTTAAAACTTATATGCAAAATGCAATAGAAAAAAAACAACAAAATCAAAGTCTGTTTACATTTTTTAGAAATCAGAATTTAGAAGAACTATTTCCGAATGTTAGCATCGCTTTAAGAATATACTCCTGTATGGCGGTTACCAACTGTTCGACAGAAAGATCGTTTTCGTGTCTTAAAAGAACTAAAACGTATTTAAGATCTACTATTGGTGAAAATCGGTTAAATAATTTGGCTCTCCTGTGCATTGAATCGGAATTAGTGTCGGCAATTGACTTTCAAGACCTAATCAATACATTCGCTAACCTCAAAAGCCGAACTAAAATAATTTAATGTTAGACTATTGTATACAATTTAAAATAATAAAAAATAATTTATCTCAAACAATGTATTTCTATATGTATTTTTTTTTTTTTTTTAAAAAAGGTTGAAAATGAAACAGCGGCAAATGTCCTGCTTGTAGGCGGCAAATTGCTTAATCCGCCACTGATTTGAACTATTTGAAGAATGATGGCGCGCCCGCTAAAAAGTTAAGAAAACACAAGTCTATAAATTATAATAGTAATCATAGGTAGTATATTATATTAGTATAATATTAAATAATTGAATAATCTAATGCCGTGATAATTATCATGGTTTATGATAACAACCACGGCGTTTTACTACAAACAGTACAAACTACAATCTACAACATTATATTATAATCAATCTCTGTCTTTGATTGACTGATTCATATTTCATAAGAAAATTGATTCACCTAATGATAAGAACGATATTTGATACTAGACCGAAATGACTGATATGACCGAATCACTTGACTGATTCGATTCAAATGATTCGAATCATTCAAAAGACCGAAAATTCCCACCTCTATACGATATTATTACGATACGGCGTATTATCAATAAAGACAGAGATAGACACACCTATATTATTTGCTATCTCTTTCTAACAGACCCGCTCGGTTTCATTTACATTAGTCATATGGGCTGTGAGCGTTCCAGTTATCATATAGTTCAATGGCTCTATGCAACTTGATGAAATCCTATGAAATTAACGTGTAATCACCCGTGCTCTTATTGACGGGACAGGGAACTCTTATATACTAGTACTGCCATCTATCAGTGATGTATGACGATCTAGATATTATCTGATTTTAATTTTATGTGAAATTTTTATTTTGTATTATAAATTAAAATTATTCGTTTAGCACGATTTAAACGATATTGTTGATGGACTAAGGTAGTACTAAGTCTAAAAACTCTAAAAAAACAAACAAATTTTGAGTTTTTAATTTATAGGTATGTATAATATTAATTATTATAGATTATGATTTACAAAATTTTGACAGTTTCTTTTTTTTTGCATTTTCTTTTAGCTGTTATTGGTTTGTTTGCCTAGTCCATTGATGCATTCTCATATTGATATAATATTTTATAATGTATGCTAAAATAAAATCTTTGTGTTCCGCACATGGAAATGTGAACGTTTCACACTTGGTTATCAAGGCTTCTATCGTATCTTCAAAAACACTTGTTTTACTTATATGGTTCATCAACTCATCTTCAATAACACTCAATAATTTATACAAATATTTATTTGGATGTTTCAGCCATCCCCTAGATTTTATATTTGTCAGATCAGCCTCAGATGTGAAACATTCAATACTTGTGAGACTAGATTTACATTTTGGACAAGAACTTCCTTTAGTTATTTGGTGAGTTAAATAACCAGCTATATAATATTTTAAGCAGTCCACAATTGGAGCCAATGAATAATCGTGTTCTATTATATCTGTAAGTTCCCATTCACCTTCATTTATAAGACCATTTAATTTGGTTTTTAATTTATCTATTGCTGTTTTATCTTCTTTGTTTTCATAACAATTCTTTATATCAGAAATAGTTATTAAATTTGTGTGCGGCATATTATTATCAACAGTACAATTTCCATATTTCGGAGGTTTTAATATAGCATAAACTGAAAGTAGTTTATATACCTGTAAAAAAGTTGGTGTAGATGGATGGTCATTTGCACCTGAAGCCATTCGCACCGTACCAAAATAACGCTAAAAAAATTTTTAATTTATAATATTAAACAAAAAAAAAATATATATATATATATTGTTACATTATCTCCAGTGAATCTTGATTGACTTTTCCTGTGAGAAGGTAGCTGAAATTATACTTATCAATTAAATAAGCAGATAAGTCTTTAGACGATGTAAGTGTTACTCTTAGTCCTGCTGTACTTTTTGTTAAAAAATCTTGAGATTCAATTTTCTCAGCTTCTAAATTAGATTCCCAAGAGTTCAACCAGTCTAGAGAACGTTGAAGTATCTGTTAGGTTTAAAGTTGAAAATTATAATTTGTGATTTACATTGAATAGGTAATCAAACACTTAAACAAACACAGAATACAATTTGCATACATCTAAACTGTAAATTAAATTGTAGGTACAAACATAAATCTGGCCTCATCTAGAAAATATTAAGGTGCCTTTACATTTATTATATCTTTGATAGAATTTAAAGGCACCTTTAATAATTCTTGTTACAGTAATTTTCACGTCTATATATAGGTACTGATTAGAGAAAATTAATATAATACACATACAATTAACACAAATAATAGTTAGTTTTGTTAGTTGTTATGAGACATTTAACAGGTTGAATACCGTGTACCCCACATTATTAACCCTACAATAGAACTGACAAAAGCAATCATCAAATACAGTAGCATAGCTGGAGTTCAATCAAGGGGAGGAGTATTTATGTACTATATTAATTTAAAATAAACAAAAAATATAGATAATTTAAATGTAACAAACTTGATAATTTTTTGATCCAGGTTTAATACCTTGAACAGGAATTTTTGCATTTAATGCATCAAATAGATCATTAAAGATCAAACAAAAATCTATTGTATTACTCAAACCTTCTATGTTGTGTTTTTTATAAAATGTTAAACCATCTGCGACAGATTTACTAAAAACCTGTAAAGAAAAAAAAAACCATAAAGTTTTATAAAGTTATATTACCTAATAACCTATAGGTACCTGAGTTGCAAGACGTACACACATCTTTAAACATGTATTTAATAATTTTACATGGTTTTCAGTCAACTTTGGACATATTTTTAATTGGCTGTTACAATTCTTCTTATCTTGGGCATGTAATGTTTCAAAATATTCCCACTTCACTGGATTTTCATTTGAATTTATCTGCAAGTAATGTATGAATATTGAATTGTATTATTATTGGTACAAGAAAAAAACTTAATATTACCCGAAGTTGTCTGTTGTTATATAGTCGGTTCCTGACACATTTAATTAAATGGGAACTATCAGAAAATGCAAAAAATTTCCTACTACTGTCAGCAAAATGTTCAATATGAGTTTTTGAACTACCTAATTTTCCACTTATGCCAAACTCAGACCATACTTGTCGGTTAGTTTGAACTCCATCTGATACAAACCCATGGACTCGAGCACCTGCATTTTCAAGAAGCAACACAGCTTTAATAATTAATTTTGCCAGTGTTTGTCCATTAACTGGTCCTTTGGATGCAAACACTCCAATTGGCTGTGTATAATTATCAGCTATGGGTTGGAACATAAAAACTAACCCATGTGTGGCTTTAGAATTTATGTCTATTGCTTTTGGCAAGTTGTTCATTTTATCATCTTCTCCAAAATCTATTAAACCCGTATAAGTGAGAGATCTAGAATTTACTGCAACACTTTCTCTGAGGGAGATTTCGTCAATTTTTAAAACACCATACTTTTGAAGATCTGTTTTAGTATCTAAATGTTTTTTTAAAATATCAAAAAATTGTTTATCAAATCCACATGTAGTATTTATCATTGACAAATACTCTCTAATTCTTCTGACTGAAGGTAGTGATAATAATTTATCATTATTTTGCAAAAAAGAATAACCAACAGGTGATTTAATGTGTAAAAGCATACATAGCATTATCCAGTCTTCTGTATATCGGTTACCTTTTGGACTCTTTTGGAGGTAGCTATTATTTCCTTTATTACCAATTGATAATTTTTAGAGATATTATTGGATGTTAAATTTTGTAATACAGTCAATTCATCTAAATTACTACATTTTGTTTCACAGATTTTTAATTGACTTTTTAATTTATTTAATTATTTTCTAACACGACGATTTAATTCTCTTATATTTTTATTACGCTGACGAAGTAACTTAAGCTTTTCAAATTTACTTGGAGTACAAAGTAAACGAACACGTTTTGCAATAGTTGTATGTTTCATACGCAATTTTTTTCTTTGGCATCTAATCAATGCTAGGTACCTTACAAAATTTACATTGCCTAATTATTTTATTGTCATTTAATCTGTTAATAGCAAATTCTTCAATAAGTATTAATGAACATCCAATATGTCGAAAATGTCCATTACTATCAATACATAGAGTATTTGTTTTATATTTCAACGCTTCTGTTGGTATATTAACTCCTTTGCACATTATAGAACTATCCATCTTACAAATTACTTCTTCTAGTTCTTGAATATTTTGTATCAAATTTGAATTTAATTTAAGATGACTAAATGGAATTTTATCATTCATATATGAACATTTTATTGTTGCTTTTTCATCTATGCTTACAGATCGCTCAAAGTAAGGCTTTAAATCACTTTCTCTTAATAAAATTTTACTATATATTACACTTTTATTGTTTCCAGGAACGAGTCTGCACCAATTTGAAGGAAACTGCACAGAGTCCATATTTAAATATATTTGTTCAAAAATATATTTTATAGAATTGGTTATTTTACTAAGGTCAAAGTTGGGCTCTCTTATTAAATGTGTATGAACTGGAATACTACACATTTGAGTTCTATTATTTTCATATTGTTTCTAAGAATAAGCAAAATTATGACAGAATATGTAAGTAAAAAACTAAAATAAAATATAAAAATATAAAATTAATGTTACTGTTTAACATTCCAGAAACATTATATGGGGAGAGAGGCAAAATAGGCAGAGCTAATTCATCAAAATTATCATAGGAATTCTCATGACTAATATTCAGTTTTTTTACAACACTGTTTGATTTCGAAGGCAGTTGATTTGTATGTATATTGCCTTCATCAACAATTGCACCAGAAGTATCAGGAATATTATTACTTAAACCTTCAAATTCAACTATAGGATATGCATCTGGTTTTAAAAGTACCTTAATATAAAAATATGTGTTAAAAAAAGAATTATGTTAATAAAATAATATAATACTAATATATTATATTATTTTATTATATAACACATTTTATATATGTTTTTATGTTCTTTATCATACCTATGTAATATTTAATAACTTTATATTATACATTTTAGCTTGAAAAATTTACTCTTGAACATTTTGTTTGTTCTGGACCGTCTTTTATATTTTCTTTTATTAAAAAAGCTTTGGGAAAATGTGTTTGACAAATTCGATCACCTACTAATAAGGGAATTGGAACTATAAATTCCCAAATTTTTTCTACGCTTTTGAGTGACTATAAAAGTCGGTACTCCTTCTGTACCTAATTGTATATGGCACATTTTTTTGGCATGATGACTAAGAGTCGGACTGATTTTTAATAAAAAAAAAAAAACTCCAAAAGTTATAATCTACAATAACACTCATTACTTAAGTTAAATTACTTAACAATAAACCCTTGTTTTTACAACTTTTGGCGCAATTTTTGTTTAATGTTTTAGATTTAGGAGGGGATATGAGTGTATTGGTTTTACAATGTTTTTTTCTGTGTTAGTTTACATATTTTAAAATATAAAATATGACTTCGCCCCCTCCCTTAGACATGTTTCTCCCTGACTAGATGAGTGTAAAGCCGTATAGGTTGTAGTTGTAAACGCTACACGTACACTAATAAGTCCAAACCTACTCCGCTAGTACTTTTTAATACAGACATACAGTAGAAAAGCTGCTGCAGAATGAATGCCCCGGTTAATAATATTAACTAAAAACATTAATCCGCTAGATAGTGACACGTGTGCATGACTATTCCCTGTCCGGTCATTAAGAGCACGGATTCCATTATCAAGTTGCCAGACCTAATAATCTAAGACCGTGATACAAACTCTCGTACGCTGTTATCAGCTGACCGTTTTCCAGTGATACGGCCACATGTCGATATCGATCGAAACCCATTTTTCAACGGTTAGGTTGTTTTTATTCGTTGTCACCGACTGGTTCGTTAGTAGTCCACTACGGTGCGCTCTATCCCGTCGTCGGCAAAGGGACTAAATTAAATAACACTGAAGACCTACTCTCACATGTGAACACTGCCGGCACTTCGAACGGTATATATACCGTTTCACTGACCGTCGACACCGAGCGCGCTAAGTAGAGGCCACCGTCCAGTTGCGACCGCAAGGTCAACCTCAACACCGAAGTCATGAAACCGGTTTGAGTTAGCGTAATAAACCCGAACTCTACTTTTCATAATCAATGATTATTGTCTAAATCAATGTTCAATGTTTGAAAGGCTACTAAGCACTTATTGTGGAGTTATTCTGAACAGAACAATAGTGTTTACAAAGCCAATCGATCCACTGACACTGTCTGATGTGCGGATCGGTATCAACGAATAAGTGGCCTTCTACGACGGTTTGCGCTCACCAAAAAAAATTTTTGTTATATTTTATGCCACCGTGTACATAGGCGTGTACACGGGTAGTGATGCACTTGCATATACATCATCTGCGGGTTAAGTTTATTTTGGAAGGTAACGCAAAATATCCGCGTCCAATTCTCGAGGACCTATGCCTCCACAGCAAAGTTAATAAACCTTAAGTAAAAATGTAGATTGATAAATACATAGTGATAGACAACTAATAGCTGATATTTTGTATATTTGAAATATCTTATATTTATCTCGTAATATCGTTATACTATATTACATTATAGAAATTATTTTGTTTAAGACATCGTATAAAAATATATCAGTATTATGCGTTAGTGATGCACAGTTTTCAATTATCGTTATCAATTCATTTATATTGATATCATATCGCGATATCGAATAACTAGGGTTTTAAAATGTCATGAAATTTATTTTTTTGAAATATATCATTTCAATGAAAAATTTAAAATATTTTATCTAAAACTTTATTGTTTCATTAACTTGCAACGAACATTTTTATAAGCTGGTTTATTGTATTGTTATGAACCGCTAAATATCCGTGTACCTACTGTATTTTATTGAATAGCAGAAATAGTGTGTTGGCCGACGACAAGTCGACAGAATCTGCTGACTAAGGGATGCCGCCCGGCTCGGCGTGCGGGCGAACACACTAACAAAGAGGGAGTCATCATTTGAAAGATCATTAAGGCAGTTGTGATCGTATCAGAGAATTAGACAGTCGTAATTATTGTATCTTAACTCAGACCATCCGTATAATTTTTGTACTTTCGTAAATAATAACTACAATTTAAATAAATCAATAATAATTAATCGTGCGTTAATATTTATTTTGTGTAAACCAAGTTTCACATAACATTTTTGGTGGCAGTTGTGGAATACGTCCAGTATTACCAAGAGCATATTTGAGGGGGAGCGAAGGGGGAATATTTTAGGAGGTCTAACATTTTTATTTTATCTGTTCTCTAATTATAATTATAGTTTAATTCAATACCAACAAATTACTGTTAATAACTAAAGTAATAGTCACAATAGCTCACACAGATCACACGTATTCTACACAAAGGTTTACTATAATAGGCTGGTACTATAATTTGAAATTAATTTTTATTTGGTAGTTAAAATGTTATAAAAAAAATACATTATTTAATTAACAATAATAAATGATATTAAAAAATCAGTATAAATTAAACATATTTTATACATTATAGGTATATTATATAATCTATAAGCTTTGTATATTGAAAATAATGGGAAATTAAAATATACTATATACTATTTACTAATATTGGGCAACGATATAATATTGTGTATCGATATCGTATCGAATTATATTTTTATAAATTGAGTAAAATAATACACTAAAATTTAGTATATATTTATTATTGGTACACCAAAATCGTAAACTTTTATCTAGTACATAATGCTTATCCATACAGATAACATTATAAGCTATATCAAATGTAATAATAATATAGAAATGTAAAGTTAAATATAATTCATATTTCCCGAGAACACGTGTACAAACTTTATCAGTAATATTATTAGACAGTTAATACTTATTAGTTATTAGTTAATGGTTTATTTTAGCGGAGAATATAGTTTATTAACTATAAATTGTATTAAATAATAATGTTAGACCCCTCCCTCGAAATGTTTTTCCAGTTATGACCTTGCACAGCACTCACAATACAATATACTAAAGCTTAGAATCTAAGAACCATAAAATAAAATGTATTTCTAGAAAAATTATTAAATTTGATATTGCGATATATCGTACAACTATTGAACGATATCGGTGTCGAAAATGTGTCACGATATCGATATCGTTGCCCATCACTACTATTTACTATTAAACCGTTGAGTATATAGAAATTTCAATGGGAGGTCCGGGCCTGAACCCCCCCCCCTTGGGTACGCCCTTGTAATGAACTGTAAGTTATTTTTAAGTTTGTATTGAAGAAAAATTAGTTTCCCTCCCATGCCCTCAAATCAAATACGCTCTTGAGTATTACATTACCACGTACTATTAAGACATTTTTTTTATTATATTATAAAGTGGTTAAGGCTTTAGCGAATTTTTACTTAAAGTGCATTCAGAAAATCTAGAACATCATACAAAAAAAAAACAATCATCAAGAACATCGCAGAAAATCTCAAGAAATCAGGCACAGAAAATCATAACTAATTAACTACGTAATACTTCGTCGCACACACGCGCAAGCGACGCTGGAATTAGTCACCACCGTCGTATAAAGGCCGCTCAAATAGACGGGCCGCCATTTTCATACATAGCGCGCAACATCCGGCTACCTAAATACTTCAATTACGTCATCGGTCGTTGTCTGCCGCCGCATTCGTCGACAACCTGTTACTGATAGAGATGTTAAGTTTGTGAATAAATAATTCATTTGAACAATTCACTTTGATGAACTATTCTGAATTGTTACAGTACTTGTAACTTATCAGTTCACAGTTCGAAAAAAATTGGTTGCATTGTATAAATGAAATAGTTCGCGAACTTCTTTAAAAATTCTATGTAGTTCGTTGTTTGAAATCCTGTAAATGGTAAACAGCTGTTTACAATTAGATAACAAATATATTATATTGTTAAAATGTTACATGGTTCTTAAAATTTTAACAATAAAATAAATTCATACAATATACAAATATTAGATTTCTGATTTAACTTATGACTACCGGTCAATCAAGGTGAATATATATATGTATATCCAGTGGCGTACATATGGGGGAAGGGAGGGTTCCCGGGTTCAAACCCTTCACAGTACCAAAAAAAAAAAAAAAAAGAAAATTGTTTTATTATTGATGACGTGTGATATAGTAGTTTCATTATTACGCTTTGAACTTAAAATATACAACTATACAAATATTATAATAAATAATTATATTGACAGGTGTTTGAAAAGTTTTGTTAACTATGCTGTTTTTATATTCCAATAGCTATTAATTTACTGTAATGTAAAAGTAAACTGTAAATTGGTAAAAAAGTTGTATAAAATATATTCTGTTTATAGCAGTTATTTATCTATGCAACGAAAAAAAAAAAAAAAAACGATTATTTTTGTTAACCCCCCCCCCCCCGCAAGAACGAACGTACGTCACTGTGTATATCCACCTTGGATTAGGTGATAATGATAACATGAGCCATGAGGGTATTGATAATAATTTTTCTTATAGCGTTTTCCATATGACTCATAGATAATGAAGAGTCTATAATAATAAATTCTTTACTATCTATGACTGCACTGATGTCAGAGGGATACAACTTTATAGGCGGGTTGCATAAAGAACACTGTAGTGGGCCGGCCTGAAAGAGGACGACACAATACACCGTTGACGAATAAATACTTGAACGGTTCACGTCTGTGATGTAGAGTTGTTGGAAGGTGTTTAAATGACAAGACACGATGGTTTAAAGTTATACAGATATGTATAATAATGAATAAAATAAAATATATATATGTGGTTAATACAAATAAGATAGTAATTTATAGTTGAAAGTGTGAGGACAGAGTATTTAAGCTCTGCCCGAGAATAATAAAGATTGACTCTCATAGCTGGTGGCGATGTGAGGCGTGCGGGCTTCACGACCAGATGAGCGTCGGTGCAGTAAGCGGAAGAATTAGTTAACACTAGTTTAAATCATTCTACTATTCTAAATGTATGGGTAAATATGGATACCATATTTATAGGTAGCCATTTAGGATAAGAGTAAGGTCGATGGGGATTCTGACGGATGTGAACAAGGGAGCTTATTTCTGTGATATTGAAAATAGGCTCTGTTTCGTGGGAACTGGATATCAATACGAGTAAGTATTGATATTGGTTTCCGTTTCGGTTTTGCCACATTAGTATCAATACATGATATAATGTTAGCGGATGTTTGCTACTCGATGGTTTACTACAACAGTCTGTAAATTTGTTACCGGCCCTGTAAAGTTTTTATTGATTGTGTAAACTATTCGACCACCGGCGAGGGTGTTTGGCTGAACCACCTCTCAACGTTCGTGCCTCACGAGCAAATGGAGGTTGGGGACGACGACATTCTCGCCGACATCGAGACCTTGTACCGGGAATAGCCCCAACAAGTGGGAAACTGGACGGTAATCGCCAGTTCCCCATCGCCATTGTAGGTGCCCGGGGCACCCGACAGCACCACACGACTCCAAGCAAAAGGTGTCTACCAGCTTGGGGAGGGGGAGTTGACACGGTCATGTCGCACGAATACTGCGATCTCACTCTTTACACCCCTTTGTCTTGGTGTCACCATTCGTTCGATTATCAATCGGGACGCCTAATAGATTAATCGAATTAGTTCTCGGAGTTGGCGATGAGCCCCGAAGCGTTCGCAGACGGTGTGACAACCGTCGCGAACGACGGCGGTGCTTGTCTGCTTTCTGCGTTCACCGTCGCCTTTTATTTTTTTATTTTATACGGTGGTTGTCATTTGACGTTATATTATTGTTGATAAATTAATAATATAATTTTTCTTTTTGGTAATATCAATATTAATTTGATTTTCTGTATTATTATTATTATTATTATTATTATTAATATACATTTCTTTTTTTATATTTTTGTTAAATTTATTATTTTGTGTGTTGTGCATTGTGACAATCTGTCTAGTAAAGTTAATAACTAGTTTATTTGTGTTTTGTTTATTTTGGGAATTTTTGATTCGGTAGCAGTCATTGATCATATTTACTTCGATTTTTATATTTAGATTTTGTCCTACGAGCTCAATTGTTTTAATTATATTTTCGTTTGGAGTTTCTGGTATACCATCAATAATGATTTCATTTGCTAAGAGTTTTTGTTAAGTGAAAAAGTTTTTTTTGTAAAATGGTATTTTGTTTAGCTAAAGCAGTATTTTCAGATATTAAATTAATCAACTTCTCATCTAAATTATTAAATCTGACGTTAATATCAAATTTGTGGGCGTTAAGACTATTATTTATGGAATCTAGTAGTTATTTTATATCTAGCAATGTTAAATTACCTTCGTCTATTTTGGTATCTAAACGCATACTTTGTCTTTTGGATTTTGTATGATTTTCACATTTCCATTTGTTGTCACCTGATTCGAAATATTCTATTTCATCTTTTGTTAAATTGACACATTTCGCATACCAGTGTAGTGAACATATAGCACATGAAATCGATAAGGCGCGTGTGATAGTAGTTGAACATTTATTGCAAGCTGGCATTATAATTATTACAAACAATAATTGATGTTTAAAAACCCACGATCTTTGGTTATTTGTATGTAACGAAATGAACACGATAACGCAAACACGCTGCACTAATATCGATTGTACGACAGTATATCTGAACCAAGACTGATAATTAAATGTTAATAACATTAAGAGCGTTTTGGTGAGGTAGTTTGTAGCAAACAGGTTACTCAATCAGTAAACATTGTGTTTTAGCGAGATTATTTAGTGCAACTATTTGTGCATTAAAGCACTTTATAAAAACCTGGTTGCTATTTTAATAAACATGTCTTGTGTGGTGTTTACTAGTGTTGGTGACTCATTATCATTCATGATCATTGATAAGAAAATCTTACCATAAAAAAATTATAATAATTTTTAATTTTTATATTTAATACTAGCTTCTGTGTGCCTTGCTACGGGTGAAAATCGCTTAATATTTATTAATCAATAATATGAATTATTAATACTAATAATATCAATTATTAATAATCAAAACATTATTATGTAGGTACAATGTATCATGCAATACTACCACGGTTACTACTTGTAATAATTATTAACTACTGATAATATACTTGTGGAAAATTGATACGCCTTCGGCGTCAAAGGCGTTCGCTATCTAGGAGTCCCTCACCTAATTGTTTTCTTAAAAATACTATGGCACCATACTTACGATACTATACTAACAATCGATGCATCGTGTCAAACGTATAAAAACCAATACAATAAATATATAAAACATTTATATGTACATAAAAAAAAAAATGAAATAGCAGAGGGCAAACCGCAGTGTAATTGAAAATAATCAAACATAATAATAGTAACCTTACAATGTTAAGTGTCTTCTCAACAATAGTTAAAAGTTACATATGTGTATAATTTATATTTAATAGACTGGCATAGAATTTAAAAAGTGGTATAAATATGCATATAGATTTTGATATTTCAATTACAGAATAAAATATATATTTATAATTACAAAAGCATTATATATGTCTTCTTCCGTAACTTAACTTACCGAAGGAATACTTTTATGAAAAGTATCTTAGATACAACAATTTATAAGTCTCATAAACGCTAGATAACTTGACATTATCAAAGTAAAAAAACATTCAATCACACTATAGTCGGTTCAAAGAAAGAAGACAATGCATAACTTATTCTTTCAATATTAATTAGACAGTGTATATACAATGTCAGTCTGCACACAAAAAACTATCAAAATTAATATAGATCTTCCTTGATGATAACTGAAATAAAAAATTTGTGCGATAATTGAATACTTTATATTAGGTGTGTATACATAAATGTTGGCGTTAGTTACGTTTTACACTCATTATTCTCAGTGAAAAACGCATCCAAGAAAGACCACGTGGAGGTCGCCAACCCCTTTCTCGCATTAAGAGAACATAAAAGTACTTATCGACAATATTTAAAAAAAATATACAGAATGAATATATAAAAATATAAATAATTTATGAAAGACAGAGTGTGAAAGTTTCTTGTAATCATAGCATATATGTGATTTTAAGCTTAAAGAATATGTGAAGATAATGTATACAAATATGAAACTTAACATAATCAAAGCAAATACTTTTATTATTATATAAAACGTTCCAGTAAGATACAGTTTAAATAAATAAACTATACTAAGACTATAATTTTTTCTTATAATATTAGAAGAAAAGTATAATAATAACCAAGCTCTTGGGTACAACAGTACTACACTGGTGTATGAGCATTCGTTAATTCATTACTCTGCAACCCACTATGAGCAAAATAAACAATATTTAGTTTAAGATATTATACAAAAACATTTATATCATAGAGGAATAAGAGCGTTTAATATTGTAATACATACCAAGTTTTCTTTATTTTATAGCTGGGTTTGATTTGAATATTATCATTAGCACCAATAACACATTGAATTCAATTCCATTCCAAAGAATAAAATATAATGAAAACATGGCACTACTGTCTCTCTATATTATTTAGAAAGATGAATCATTGAACGAATTTAATATATTTAAAAAACAAATTTATAATTATTTAACATTATTTAAAGACACAATTAAACCATAGTTGAACAATAGACTTAATAAACATATGTGAACAATAGAATTATAAAAATTGTAATTTTTGTATCTGTATTCATAATAATATCATATATGTCAATCACTTTCCTTCTCAATGATAACATACAATAGCTCTGTCCTCATAATTTTTGGTAGAACAAATAAAAGTGAATATGTAATTAACAAATTTTAAAAACACTTAAAGCTTATAGTACAAAGAAGGGATAACTTAATGGTTTTTCTCATCTTCATAATATCATAAAAGTTTTTTATTTCCTTTCATTTAAGTGTAAGGACTGACTTTTACTAAAACCGGAAAGAATAACATTTTATATATATTTTTGTAATTGAAAAAAAAAGAGTTAAAAAATGTAATACATACCATGTTTTCATTACTTTATAGTTGTGTTTGTTTTGAATAGTATCATTAGCACCAATAACACATTGACTTCAGTTTCATTCCAAAGAATAAAGTATAATGGAAAACATCCAACATCTATCTCCTGTATGATTTGGAAAAATAAATTAAAGTGAATGTACTTAACTTAATTTAAAGACACAATTAAAACATAGTCGCACGATAGACTTGATAAAATATGTGAACAAAAGAATTATAAAAAGTGTTGCATATAAATTGATTTTTAAATTTTACAACTGTTTGTGAGAATAAAAATATCAAAAAAAGTCAATTACATTCCATCTCAATGAAAACATCCCATAGATCTCCCATAATATTTTATGGTAAATCAAATAAAAATGAATGTAATAAATAAATTTTAAAAACACATTCAAAGCATACATTGTACAAAGAAAATAATTTACACAAATGGTAAAACTTACTGGGTTTACTTATTTTTATAATATCACATAAGTTTTCATTACCATTAATTTCCTTTCGTCCTAGTGTAACACCTGATACTATAAGACTTATTTATATAAACCAAAAATATAACATTCAATATATATAATTGAAAGAATGAGTTGAAAAATGTATAGCATACCATGTTTTCTTTAGTTTATAGTTGTGTTTGTTTTGAATAGTATCATTAGCACCAATAACACATTGAATTAAATTCCATTCCAAAGAATAAAGTGCAATGAAAACATTAAACAGCTCTGTCCCTATATTATTTGGAAAAATTAATCAAATTGAACGTATTTAACATAATTTAGACACAAATTAAATCATAGTAGAACGATAAACTTAATGAACATATGTGAACAAAAGCATTAAAAAAAGTGTTCCATATAATTTGATTCTTAAATTTTACAACTGTATGTGATAATAAAAATATCAGTAAAGTCAATCAAATTCCTCTTCAATCAAAAAAACCCATAGCTCTCTCCCAATATTTTATGGTAAATCAAATAAAAATGAATGTGTAATAAACAAATTTTAAAAACACATATTGTATGGAGAAGGTATAACATACTGGTTCTTCTTATTTCCATAATATCATATTAGTTTTCATTTCCTTTTATCTAAGTATAAGGACTGTTACTGTAGACTTTTTTACTAAAACCGGAAAAAATAACATTAAATATATATAATTGAAAGAAAGAGTTAAAAAATGTAATACATACCATATTTTCTTTATTTTATAGCTGTATTAGTTTTTAATAGTATCATTAGCACCAATAACACATTGAATTCAATTCCATTCCAAAGAATAAAGTATAATGAAAACATACAACAGACATCTCCCTATATTATGTGGAAATATAAATCAAATTGCATGTATTTAAAACAAATATGTAATTATATAACATAATTTAAAGACACAATATCAATGAAAACATCCAATAGCTATCTTCTAATATTTTTTAGTAAAACATATAAAAATAAATGTGTAATTAATAAATATATTAAAAACACATTTAAAGCATATTGTATGTAGAAGGTAAAAATCACAATTGATTCATAGTCGAACGATCGACTTAATAAACATATGTGTGATCATTAGAATTATAAAAAGTATTGCATATAATTTGATTTTTAATTTTTATAACTGTAATAATAAAAAAATAATTTACAAAAAAAAAAAACTTATTGGAATTTATTATTTTTATAATATCACATAAAAGGTTTCATTTCCTTACATATAATTGTAAGGACTGATACTATAAGACTCATTTTATAAAACAATTTTAAAATATATCACATACCATGTTTTCTTCATTTTATAGCTATGTATGCATTTTACAATATCATTACAGCCTTTCACATTAAATCAAACTGGTAAACACAATATATTTTATATATTGTATTAATATATAATATAATATATTGCATAGATTGCAGGTATATGTAATGAAAACATCCGATTAACTGTATCTCCTCATATTTTTCGGTAAAACAAAAGCTCTGACTTATTATTTTTCTGGTAAAGCAAATTAAAATTAATGTAACTATCAAATTTTAAAAAACACATTTAAAGCGTATAAAGTATAAGGAAAATAATCTACAAAAATGTAAAACTCTCTGCGTTTTATTGTTTTATAATATCATAAATATTTAATTTCCTTTAATCCAAGTGTAAGGACTGATTCTGTAGGATTATTCTACTAAAACCAGAAAAAATAACATTCTATACATATGTAATAGAAAGAAGGAGTTAAAAAATGTATTACATACCATATTTTCATTATTTTACAGGTGTGTACGTTTCAAATAGTATTATTAACACTAATAACACATTGAATTCAATTCCATTCCAAAGAAAAAAAGTAAAATGAAAACATACAACAGCTATATATCCCTATATTATTTGGAAAAATAAATCAAATTTAATGTATTCAACATATTTAAAAAACAAATTTATAATTATTTAACATTATTTAAAGCAACAATTAAATCATAGTTTAACGATAGATTTAATAATCATATGTGTGATCAATATTATATTTCATTTTTATAAAAATATCATTAATGTCAATCAAATTCTTTTTTATTTTTTGGTAAAACAAATAAAAATTAATGTACATATATAGCATATATTACGAAGAAGGCTAAACTTACTGGTTTTTCTTACCTTCATAATATCATAGAAATTTTCATTTCCTTTCGTCCAAGTGTAACGGCTGATACTGTAAGACTCATTACTAAAACTGAAAAAAGTAACATTCAATATGTAGTCGAACGTAGAAGTTGTAAAATGTAACTCATACCAAATTTTCTTTATTTTATGGCTGTGTACGTTTTATCGTTATTTACGTTAGTATCATTAGCACCGACGACACGTTGAATCAAATTGCATTCGAATGAAAAAAGTAAAACGAAATCATACAACAGCTATCTCCCTACATCGTTTGGCAAAACAAATGGTATTAAACGTATTTAACACTTATAAAAAACAAATTATAATTTAAACGTAATACGTACCATGTTTTCTTCATTTTATAATTCGTTTAGTAATATCATTAAACTCTTTCGCATCAAATCAATATATGAAATGAAACCATCCGATTTTTCGGTTATACAAATCGAATATTAAATAATACGATTAATGCGATGAACTAATAAAACGCACTCACAAAAAAACGTTTGAAACGAAAAAAAAAACGGACGCGACGGAAAATAAATAAAAAAGGAACCGCGAACGGCATCAACAATTTCGTCGATAAGATACGGAGGCGGTAGTTGATAACAAACGACGGCGGCGAAAATCGGACGCGACGGACGGAAAAAAAAACAGATTCCGCGAGAGCGGAAGTGACGGCGCTAACGATCGTCGACGGCGGCGGAAATTCTGCAAAGAATGCCGGCAGCGGTGGCCCGGAATCGAGGTCTGTACCAACGGAGGACCTATCGGGACCTACACCTACAGCCTACCGACCTATCGAGTTGGAATCAAATAGGACAATTTGGGCATTTAAACAGTTTAACGGGGAGATAAGGTAGTGCCACGATCGTCAATTGGTGACGTCACGTGCGAGCGAAACGTCACGACGGTGCGAGAGGCACAGGTACAGAACGCTCCGATTGGGCTGGTGCTTAGTCGAGAAAATCTTGGATTTTCATCCGGTCGCATCGGAAAAACGGTGGGTCGGAAAATCAAACGGACCCCTGAAATGGAAAGAAGAGACAAAAGTCTACGGGAAACGGTCAACGGAGAAACGAAAAAGCCTCCGCGGGATTTAAAAATTTTTCCGACTAATCACCGATCGGGGAATTATTTTAATACAATAGATTTAAATTTAAATAATTATATAATAAATTAAATATTTGTAACTATAAGTAACACCTATATCTCTAAACCTATCTCTATCTCCAAGCATGTCTTATACTTTTGTTGCATTTGTACGTGGTGAAGATAATAATAATGTAATATTTAATGACACAGGAGATGAAGTGTTTTGCAAACTGCAAGGTAATTTTAATTACTATATATTACTTTAAAATTCTCAATTAAAAGCTACCCTTATTATTTTTAAATTTATTGTCTTTGAAAATTTTAATTGTTGTATAGATAATTAAACCAACTCAATTTTATAATTTTTTTCTTGTAGAACTTAATGCAGATTACAATATACAACAATTTGTATTGACAAATGATCTTACAGAAAATGGAATTGATATTCCTTTAAACACTGTTGAACAGTCAACTATTGTCAATGACAATGTAATTGTTAGCGATATAAATAAATCTTCAAATATTTCAGCTGTTTCAAAAACTGATGAAAATGATGTAAAATTCAACATTAATAATATTTTTGTATGGAACACAACTAGGCCTAGACCAACTGACCTTGAGGCAACTGAATGTTTTATTAAAATTGTTAAAAATGATGAAATATAAACTTTGTTAAAAGATAAGAAAACCCCTAAAATCAAAGTTTGGCAAAAAGTTTATGAGGATATGTTAAAAAAAGGTTATCGTGTAGCTGATACAGCTAAAGGTGATTTTAAATGTAATCAAAAGTGGCACAACCTAGAAAAAAATTACAGTTACTTTATTACAAATGCAGGTCCCAAAGCAACAGGTAAACGTCGTAAAGATACACCACCATATTATGACTTATTACATTCTATACTTGCTATTAAACATACTATTAAGCCAACTATTGTACTAGATACTTTAAATATAAATTCTCTTCAAAATACAGTTGATGCATTTGAAGACACAGCTGAATGTGAAGAGGAAAATTTAGAATGTTCTAGTTCATTTGATGAACCACCAACAAAACGATTTAAAAATGTCAAGAAAAGTACAAAACCTCCAAATCCAATTTTATTAGAAATACAAAGGCAGCATAAAGAAGACATGGAAGTTCAAAAACAGTTTATGGATCTCAACCGTCAAATTATAGCTGAACAAAGAGAACAAAACAAAACTCTATCTCAACTTATTAATTATTTTATAAGTAAAAAATAATTTCTGTTATACTTTTGATGTATATATGTAAAATGTTAAAGAGAAAAAAAGGCTACAAAAGTGTGTTCCTATAATAAATAGATATCTATAAGTATATTATTAACTGATTTTATTGACTATGATAAATATGTTACATAAGAAGACTTTAACTAAATTATGTTTCTATTATCTTTAGAGAAATCCATGTTATTTGTTTTTATTAGTTCATATTAAATTTGTTAGTAAATTTCAAGATTAAGATTTCAGTATTAATTTGTTATTGTTATTTTCATATTTAGAAGTTTTTATTTTTGTTTTAAGGTAAGAAGTATTATACATTTTTTTTTCACATCTGTTTATGAATTTAAAAATTCTTATACTTTATTAGTATTGTTTTATTGTTATTTTCAAACTTAAGAAATTTGAATAAGATGTTATAAGATAAAGAGTATTATAATTTATTTTTACCATATTTGCAATAAAAATTATTAAAACAGAATTAGAAAATATTAGTATTAAAATCAAAAATAACAACACAAATATGTGTTAGGTGAGTGAACTGTCCTTATAATTTTGACAAAATAATAAATCATAAATATAAATTTTAATAAATAGAATTATTCATATTAAACAATAGGTACTAATAAATTAAGTAAGTCTTGTCTTTTATTCTCTCCTTGATTGCACTTCTAAACAATTTCTGTTAAAATTTTGCTGGGCATTGACAATACTGCTTTCGTCATTGATACATTCATCCAAAAAATCTAAATTTAATAAACAAAAATTGTGTAGGACACAGCATGCTAATATAATCATAGAAGCCATCTTCAGATTAGAAGTATCAATGAATAATAATCTTCTCCATCGACCTTTTAGTAAACCAAATGTATTTTCAATTGGTACTCTTGTTTTACTGTGTTTAGTAATTTTTTATGCCTGATGCTTAGATTTCCATAGTTTTTAAATGGAGTTACAAGCCAACTTCTATTTGAATATGCTAAATCACTAAGCAAATGATACTTAAAGTAAAATAAAGCATTTGGTCCATGGCTTAAAATGTTCATAGCTAATGCACTGTTTGAAAATACCCTAAAATCATGAAGTTGACCAGAAAATCCTATATTGACATTGGTGAATAAGTATTTTGATGTACAGACACCTAAAAAATAACAACATTTGAAAAAGTTGTACATTATAATATAAAATTAAATATAATTTTTACCTTGTAATATAATGGATTTATTTAATTTTCTATCCGTATAACAATTCTGATGATCTATAGGTGTCTTAATACATATATGTGATCCATCAATAGCCCCAATAACATCTGTTTAATATAATAATGTCTTAGGTTTATTTCAAAAACTAATAAAATTTAAATTAAATATTTCTGTAGTAATAATAATAGAAAATAACCAGGAAATCCAGATCAAGTTTTAAATTATTCAGCTATAACTAAAGCTTCTTGAATGTTAGGCAATGTAATCAGTTTAGGAGATAAATGGCATAATTTTATAATTACTTGATTTGTAACATTTTTAACAGTTAATTTGGCAACATTAAAAAATTCTGCTATAGAAAACATTGATCCAGGTTTTGCCAAATACCATAATGTCATAAGAATCTAAAATTCAAAAATGTGTTATTAAAATAAATCCAAAATATTTAAATGCTATGTAAAAATATACAATGTCTCATCGAGATTTACATGTAGCGATATCTCATGTGTTTAGAGAAATAAAATATTAATTAAATATTTAAATAACATTCTGGTAAATAAAAAAAAGGACTGAAAAAAATGGGAATGATATCTCATTGATTATGTAATCAGTATTCATATCAGTAAACATTTTCCACCAAACAATTATTTACCGTTTTGGCGAATTATTAAGCAAGTAGCAAACAACTGCTATAGTACGGCCAGCGAAACTAGAAGCTTGACGGTTACGCGCCCTAGTGACCGTTTTCGTGTAAACCAGGGGTTCTATATATTTTGGTTGTTTGTACAGCTGCGTTGTTTTTCGAAATGAATATAGTGAATATGTTATATAGTAGTCCGGCTCACGAAAAGTGGTTCTCATTCTATTGTAAATAATCAGTAAAATGCGTTGCTACGTTGTGTTTAAGAATATATGATAAGCACGCGTATCGTACGAGTAGCTGTGAAACAGGTCTATACAACAAGTGTAAATGTGTTTGAAATTGTTTTACGCGGGAAATCATTCTTCGTAGCCCTAATGAAAAACGGCCACTAGGGCGCGTGGCCGTCAAGCTTCTAGTTTCGCTGGCCGCACTATAATATTGCAGAAAACTGTTTACTACAAATTAACTCGCCAAAACGCGCTTATTTATTGAGCTTTCTGATATATTTTATCTATCTAACCAATGATAATGAAGAAACAAATCTACCAACTTTAACAGGTATAATATTAATTTCAAATGTTTGTTTAAATGCTATAATATAAATTAACATTAATGTTAGAATACATTTTTTTTAAATTAATTAAACAACATATCAATTGTTTTTATGGTTGTGGTAAATACAATATCATGGTCAAGCAATTTGATTTTAAGGAACCAATTTACCAGTTACTGTGTCTACTAATATATTAGGTTTGTATATTATATGAAATTCAAATAAATTTTGTTATAGGTAATATTTTGAATATGTAAAATAATTCAACTGTTTGTGTATTTTCAGATGAAATTGTTGGTGTAATGTCCTTTGACAGGTCTAAAATATGGCTTAACATTTTATATCTACGCCTAAAGTCACAGGTATTGATGATTATATTTTTTTTTAGATTTGAATTATTATTATTAACACTTCTCAATGGTAATGTATAAATATAAGATTAAATAATTATGTGATTATATTTTATTTTTTTTTTTTTTTTGTTATTTAATAAATTTGTTCTTCTTTAACTTAAATTAAGTTAATTAAATTTATTTTTAGGAAGAAAAAAGTCCACTTCAAGCATATTGAAAAATATATGTATTAGACGAAGGGTGGATTTGACTCCTAGAAAGGGACGTTTATATGATGCCCTTAAAGAAGCTAAGAAGAACTCTTTATTTAATTATCGGTATAGTGCCTTCAGAACACGTTTGAAAATAGCTGTAAAGTATATGAATGATCATAGAAATCCTATTACTTGTAAATTTATTGAATCGCAAATAAGAACACAAATGACATAGTCAAAAGGCAGATGTTTTACATTTGACGATAAAGTATTTACTCTTTCACTATTTAAGCAAAGTGAAAAAGCTTATAGGTTCTTACAAAAAGTTTTTGCTTTACCATCTAGAAGTACATTAGTGAGTTTACTACAAAAAATCCCATTTGAAACCGAAATAAACAAAAAAATATTTTACCACCTCAAAAAAACTGTAGGCAAAATAAAAAAACTCAATAGATAAATATTGTATAGTAATTTTTGATGAAATATCGTTATCTGCAGGACCCCAGTATGTGCTACATTTAGATAGAGTCATAGGTTTTGAAAATCTTGGTAATAATAAATCAAAACCGTTTTTTTGCTGATTAAGCATTGACATTTATAGTTAGAGGAATTTGCAAAAAAAAAAATCGAACAACCTGTTGCTTTTATGTTCACCAATAATTCATTGAAAACACCCGATCTTGTAGTTGTCATAAAAGAAGTTATCCAAGCAGTTCAATCAACTGGACTTATAGTAACTGCATAACTTTGAAATCAAGCATCTACTAATGTGGCAGCTATTAATAATTTAAAAATGGAAACAAAGGAAAAATATTTAAGACTCGGTAAAGGAAATCAGTTGTTTGGTTTGGAAATAGGTGACCAAGAAATTGTACCACTTTCCGATTCTCCTCATCTACTGAAGTGTATGCGTAACAACTTAATAACAAAACATTTGATGTTCACTGATAATGGAATAAAACGAGTAGCAAAATGGAAACATCTTATTAAATTATATGAATCGGATAAAACAGTCAGTAATTGGTGATCGTATTAATCCTAAATTAACATATATATGTTACAAAATTGAAAAAAAATGAAATTTGTACACGCTACGTAAGTTTTTAGTCAATGAGTTGGTTCCATAATGAAACTTCTCGCTACATGGTCAAGTAAGTTTAAATTTTTATTATATTTAATTTCTGTTCAAATAGTATTTATCTTTATTAATTTTTTTAATAGGGAATTCAACAATCGAACAACTTGATCCATCTGCAGTAGACCCTGCTGTCTTTTGTCTTTTTATGGACAAACTTTTTGACAGTGTAAATGGAAGTATGGCTTTACCAAAAATTGGAAAAGATTTAAGGAGTGCAGTGACAAAAACTTCTTACCATTGGGATTTTTGGAAGGGAGCTTTAAAAATATTAGAAAGTATGAAGTTCAACAGCAAACAAAATAAAATTATTTCTATTAAAAATTAGATACAAACATTAAAAGGTATAATGTATTTATTTAAAAAATTATTATCCAATGGATTTGACTTCATAGTTCTAAGAAATCTAAATCAGGACCCATTTGAAAACTTTTTGCTCAATTAGGAGTCACGGCTTGAGAAATATAAGTCCTACTTATGCAGGTTATATATCATCTTTTAAATAACTTTTAATAAGTAACCTAACAACAAAACATTCTGTTGGAGCTAATTGTGAAATAGATGGTTCTGAAGAAATGTTAGATAGTGTCGCGTCCCGCGTAGTCACACGGTAAAACACATCACAAGGAGGTTCCCATGCACATCAAAAACCACAACTATAGATTATTGAGCTCATGTGGTTATTACACTAGATATTGTAATAAGAAGTTGGAATATCGAAATCACAGGCATGGACGAATAAAAGAGTTCACATAAACGTTTTTTATGGGAAATTAAACTAAATTAAAATAAATAGTTGATCGAACGTTATAAATGTTATAACACCAAACATTAATCACATTTTATGGGAAATTAAATTAAATTAAAATGAAATGAATAGTAATCAAAAACCACATCCTGGATCTTGTAATAAGTATGGGCCGGTCAAGAGATAGTACACGCATGCAGAATCAATAGAGAATTATCATATTTTAGAGCGCACACACCGAATCAATAACGACTCATCACATTTATCATATTTTATTATCTTATTTCATTTACACACACACACTTGGGATTTTACACACACACATGCCATATCACATATAAAAGGGACCCGAAAACAAGGGCATATCAGACGAGTCTTGTCTATGCTGCACTGAGCACCTTCACGTCAGTGTATGTTATGGTCTGGACTTAGAAATATTTCCAATTATTTTATAAGTTACAATTGTTAGGATTTAAATAATTTCTATCACTAGAATATTTACAGAATTTTGTAGTTAGGATAATTTTTATAAGTTAAATAAATTTAATTATTTTAAAAAGAAGTCTTAATTATTCCTGGCTACACTTCCACTCAAGCGTTGACTGAGACGTTGTAACTGAATTAACGGATCAAACGGTTGGCACGTAACAATAGTCTAAAAGAATTTGTTTTATTAAATGATTTTGATGAAATTGTAGAAAATATAAAAATATAAAAATAGATCATACACCAATTTTTGAATCTTATTTCAATACATATACCAGTTAATCCAAACATGCAAAATAATATTATATCATATGTTACAGGTTGGATCATAAAAAATAAAATAAAACAATTTTTAAACAAGTGTAAAATTTGTTAATATTAATTAACTTTAAATACTTATTTAAATGAACATAATTTTATAAATATTTTTAAGTATGAAAAATGCAAATTAAATTATCCTACTTCAGAAACTACTTATTTATACAGTTTAGCTAATCATTTTTTTAATATACATATATCTCACTTGATTGCAAAACCTAATTTAAAAGCAAATTTAATCATAATAATGAAAAAAATATATTAATATTCAATCATTATTGTGTCCAAAACATAACTTACGAGGACAAAATTAATTTTTAAATACTACTGTACGGCTACTAATTTTTTCATTTATTAAGGAAATTAACTATATTTTAAATAAAGGTAAACAAAAATCAAAAGTCAATGAATAAAATAAAAATGTTAGCTTTAAAATAAAATCAAACTTATAAATATAAATCAAAAAAAAATAGGAATCATGAAATCTGGTGGAAAGTAGTAATTATATTTATTACTAGCCGACCCATCACAGCTTCGCCCGTGAACTCCGTTAATTTTTTATTCAAATATTATTGTTTAATGTGATCGGCAAGTAAATATAAAAAACGGTTAATGAAAACGGATTGAAATTTTTCTAGCGTTATAAATGATAAAAATAAAAAAAAAATAATTTATGGTTGATAAAGAATTGAAGTTGATGAAGAAAAAAAAAGAAAAAGAAGAATTAAAATAAGAATTTTATAAGACTTCTGAGTTATGATGTTTTTTGTTATATTTTCTGTTGAAATTAAAATCATAAGATGATTCGGGTCCCCAGTTCGAGAAAATGCCACGTATAATTGCCCATGCGAAAAGCACTCTGTACGAAGATATACGCCAACGTACTTGAATGTTTGACCTTGCGCTTTATTTATGGTAATGGCAAAAGAAACTTTAACCGGGGATTGAAGTCGTTTGAAAGAAAACGGCAAGTCAGAGGGAATCACGGGAATTCTTGGAATAAATGTAATTTCTCCTTTCGCTGGCCCTGTAAGAATTACGGTTTCTATAATATTATTTTGCAACGATTTTTTTTGTAATCTTGTACCGTTACGTAAGTTCGGTGGTTGATGATTACGTAATAATGTAATTGGAGCACCAATTTTTAATTTTAGCTTATAAGGAGGAAATCCCGAAGGAGAAAAAGAATTGAGAAATTCTTGTGGATAATGAATAGCATCATCTGTTGATGTAACTGTATCAATAGAGAGATATTCACGTGAGTGTCCATCGAATTTTAGAAGGATGATATCATTAATTTCTCCTGCTGTTACATTTCTCGGAGAGATAATAGCTCTTTCACATAACCACTGATAAGATTTATTTGAGAGATTAAAAATGTCAGCATAAACTGTAGAAATCAACTCTTCCACGTTATTGACCACCCGTCCAATCGTGTGATTGACAGAAATGTAACCATTTTCATTTTCTAAAGTTCCATTTCCAATTTTCAACAACTGTGCTGGAAAAATATCGTCCCCTCCGCATAAATGAAATCTCATGTTTGTTTGCAAATAAATCTAGTAATGATAACTTGTAAGGTTTGACGGAAATCACCAGCGAAAACAAATGTTATGCCACCCATTAACTTATTATTACACCTAAGATCTTTTAATGTTCGATCAATTTATTCGATATGTGATCTGTGACTCATTGTACACTCATCCCACACAACGAATGAGGTTTCTTGAAGAATTTTTTCCAAGAGGGCCATTTTTACGAATCGGACAAACGTATTCTGTATCAAATAATACATTTAACGGTAACTTGAAAGTCGAGTGAGCAGTTCTGCTGCCACTAAGGAGAGTTGCTGCTATACCAGATGAAGCTACTGCTAATGCAACTTTACCTGAGGATCTAATTTGAGCCAACAACAAATTAGTTAGGAATGTTTTTCCTTTACCACCCGGAGAATCTAAAAAAAAAACTCTTCCTTGATGATTCATTACGCTTTATGTAATAACATTAAAAGCATATTTTTGATCATTTACTAATTTTGGTAAATTGATTTCTACAAATTCTTGTAATCGGTTATTATCATAAGAACGCAAAATTGAGAATTCAAAAGGATCAGATGCATTTTCATTTCGAACAAGTGAGTTCATTCCAAATTCAGTTAAATAATTTTCAGACAGACAAACAACTTTATCTTCTATTTCAATCAAGCCTCTATTAAATATTTCATCAGAAAAAGTAAATTGCAAGTCATTTAATCGAATGCGATCTGCATGAAGAATATCTTTACAAAAATCATTTCTGAACTGTTCCCACAAAGATTGAGGTTCAGACGGTTGGCAGAAAACTATGATTATTGCGAATAATTCTCTTAATTTTGAAGGACTTTCTGAAAGAGTTGCCTCCGCTAGAGCATTTTTCCATTGCTCGTCATTTTCTAAAAGCCCAAGAGCAAAACAGGTTGCTTTAAAAGTCGCGTGAATGACTCCATCAAATACCTTCAAGCTTTCAAATGAAGTAGAACCTTGTACATAATTTAGTAACAATCTTAAATGGAAGCACTCACTTTGATTTGAGTGAATCGTGTAAATTCTACCAATGGTAGTGTCCATTTTTATTCCTGGCCAACCTAGAACATCTTTTCTCCGTCTTCTCTTTAACCAGCCTCTGCTATCATCCCAGTTATAATAAGAAGGAACTTCATGATAGAACAGTGTTTTCGCAAAATCATCATGTGAACACAGTTCGAAAAATGCAGTTAGTGTCGTTTTTCTTGGATTTTCAATAACTTGATGAAGATTATTAGCATTAAAGAAAACATGCTGTCCATTTTCTAAATGAACAGCCAAGTGCTGAATTGTTGGATCTCTATCATGGATTTCAAAATTGAAAATTCTCCAAAACGCTTCAAAAGTACATATGTATCGACCATTCAAATAATTTGTAATCTCATTGTTTTCACGATTAACAGAAAAAGTAGCTCTATCTGATCCTTTATTAATATATTTACATATGTATTTTATCGCTTTAACCAAATGACAGTATTCTACGTTAATATGCACATGATATACGATATCATTTGAAACAGAGTATTATAGCGTCTAGAATTATCAAAGAAATGTTTTGATAGAGGGTGAGAATTATCAATTAAACTTTTAATTAGGTCTGGAAGATCCTCAAATTGGTGTAAAATAACTGTACCGTCAGCGCAGCAAAGTCCATGGGTTTCATCTTTCCATTTTTTTGCATGGCACTTAGGACATTATATAGTCATTTGAAGCGCTTTAATATTTAAATAATCAATCTCGGATTGATAATTAAACGAAGATTTCATACTTCAAGCGTTACGTTGCTCCTGTGCAAGTGTTTGAGAACGTTCTGGTGTGTTATTTTGTTGCTTTCTGATATACATTCGAGTTGCATTGGCAGTTATTCTGCCAATGCGTGCTCTTTGCGCTCTCGGCATGATAATGAATTGGCCACTTACCCGCAGTAGGTATTGCGTATTATATTAGCGATTAACAATGTAGGTATAAAAATAGATAAAATATTATTTGCGGAAAAACTCGTTCGGCGTCAGGCGGATCGTAACACTATTAAATAATAGTGTTGATAAATACTATTTATAATCTATGGTAACACGTTTGTTGGCAAGAATATTATTACATAAGAGTATTTTTTTCGATAACGCAAAACGTGATCGGTATTTTCCATACACTTCTTATAATATTAAAACTTTTATTAATTTCGTCAAATGTTTTTGGACACGCGTGTACTATTGATGAATATCAATTAAATCATTTGATGACCTGTTAGATATCTAACACTATACAAAGGTCAAGTTGCAGGTAGCTGTAAACCCGTGGCCCGCTTACAAAGCCGCTAACACGCGACTCTTCTACAATTGATTTTAATTTTTTATGAATTTTTTTACTGACAAAAGTGGTACTAAAACCTTCAGCAGAGTGTCGAGTTTCAGCCAAAAAAAATTTCAGCCAAATCGGTTCAGTCGTTTTCTCGGTTAGCGCGGTCTAAGAAAAACCCTTACAATTTTATATATAGTATAGATTAATAAGACACTGAATGATAATTAACTATAAAATAACAAAAGCTAAAATAGTTTCTCTTATTAATTGAAATTAAAAAGACTGTTTTTTACCTATTATAAAACTTAAAGTTATAAATTTTTTTTTTTATATATATTTATTTAATTTTGTTTTGACTTGTTAATTTATTGAATGTTAGTTTGTTTTTAATTTTATACCAATGTTATAAAGTTTCATTTTAATGTGAATTTTCTTTGTATATAATATAATTCTCAATGGTTTTGTAGATTGTATTGAGTATGTTATTTTTATTTATTGATTTTGGCAATAAATATATTACTTATTATCCAAATGTATCATGTTTTATTTTATACACTAAACTAAAATTAAGCCAAATATAAAATAGCTTATATTATTAAACCTCATTTTAATCCCTTTACGACCAAAATAAACACGTGTGGTTTTACTAGGAATGTGTACAATATAATTTGAGTAGTATTATAAATACTTTTTAAAAGTGATTTTATATCACTGATTAGATACATACAATTTATTGTAAATTAGATAAAATTGTTATACATATAATATTTTTTTAATTTATTCATTATTTATTATAATAAATATATAGTAACCATTTTTTTTTTTTTAAATTCATCTTAACGTAACTGAAAGCCTTTCTTCCGGAGATATTGCCTTTCGAAATGTCGTATCCTTCTTTATTATATTATTCTTGATTAATTCAAAAAGTTCATAAAACAATTCTGGTGATATTCTAAAATATTTTAAAAACTTTTTTCGCCTCTCAAAAGATCAGGAAAAAGATGGTGATGTTCGCCAAATCTCAGTCTTTTTGTATTATTTCATGTACCCGAAATTTGTGTTTTCGCTTCAATTTTTCTTTTTCTACTTCTTCTTCAGCTTCAACAACTGTAGCCAGAAACAACATTTCTTCTTCAGAATCACTCATCGTTCATTAATATTCAATACAACTTAGAAATCTAGGACTGTACTAAATAAACCAATTATAATGAAAAATAGAACGTTATTAAATCGTTATAGTAAGCGTAACGTATATTAACGTTTATAGTATTTGCCTATATCTTTATAATTATAAATTATTAATTGATAAGAAATGAGCATACAAATATGATAATATGGAAATGAGTTATCATTGATAAAATATTTTATCATGATAAGGTTATGATTAAATGATAATACATGGACCCATATCGTACCGCGCCGCACCGACCGCACTTAATGGACGAACGTCACTCATGAAATCCGCTCCGCACCACGCAGATCGACTGACCTAGTGGACGCGCACCTTAATACAGCATGTGCGAGAAAAACATCGTCTCTGGGACCAGTGAGTGACAGCGTACCACAACCGGGATATTAAATGTCAGCTGGAATCAATTGCAACGCAGGTTCAAGTTTCAGGTAATTGAATAACTTAAAGGATATATATAGTGAATTAATAGAATAATATGTTTAAAGAAATAATACGTTAATAATAAGTTATTATAGCCTATTTATACATAAGTTAAGTTTACGTGGACGCTGTGTTTTATAGGTGGGTATACGCGAATATACTCACGCGAGTATAAATAGAATCTTGCGTTGTCGATGCGGGCTATCACGCGTGTGTTTATTGGAGTACCTACAGACATAACAAATCATACTAGATAAATGATTATTATTTTAGTTAATCAACGTTATCAACTTGTAATACATTGATATTCTTATATATACTACAAACTATTATAAAATAAAATTACATATTTTTTTTAAAAAAGAAAAAAACAATATTTATTAATTTTATTTTTACTGGATGCTTCCGTTTTGCCATGGTACAGCACCGGATCCATTGAAATATAATTTGAAGGTGTCTCTAATGACCTGATCCTGTTCTGTTGCTCTATTAAACGTTCTTGAAGACCTATTTCCTTGGAGTGCCGATTCATTCATAGATTGTTGTAAAGTCGCGGACTGAACTCACTGCCATCACGGCCAATAATTATATTATGGATTAAGCAGATAAATTTCACAATTTTCTCTGCTTTGACAACATAAGTTTCTATAAATTTTCCGAGCAAGCGTCAATTTGCTGTCATAATGCCGAAACCCAATCCACACATCTCCTAGCCCTTGATAGCCTATAGTTAAATACTTTCTCTTCGTGTGATAGATTGCGTCTAGAGTACGGTTTTATTAAATATGATTTTAATGAGTAAACATCGTCTGCAATCATTACAAAGGGCATATCTGTAACAATTCCTTCAATATGATGGCGGCAAATTAGTATGGCAGTTCTTCAAAAATGTAGATAATAAGGAAGCGGAATAAATTCTTCCGTCACTCTGTTTTCCATACCCTCCTACATCCACAAAAACAAATCGACATCGATGATCTGCAATAGCTTATAGCATTATTGAAAAAGTTTTTATAGTTGTAAAACATAGTTCCGCTTTATTCCGGGCATAGAATTCGGATGAGCTTACCATCAAAACATCCAACGACATGAGGAAAATTCCTCCGCTCCTGGAATCCGGTAGTTTCTACTAACATTGTGTGGTCGGGTATAGGCAGGTGTCGCTGAGAAAAATTGTTCTATATTGCATTCACAACTAACGAAGCATATTGACCAACTGTTTAATCATTAAGTCGAAACGTTAAACCCAGGGATCGAAATGATAATCCAGTCGCTAAATACCTAACAAAACAAAACAACAGTTTTAACTTAAATTATAAAATTACGAAATAAAAAAAAATCCAAGAACTAAAAGAGGTGGGTAGTAATAAAAATAAAGCTATAGGAATTTAAAATTTTTAAGTTAAAACCCGGGAACGCGCTCTTCCGTGTATGGGGTGTTAGAAAAGCTACTATAATAGAAATAAAGAAAGAAAAACATACATCATTGTAAAATCAATACATTCATCACTCCGATCAGAATTTTAAACTAATATTACAAATAACTGAGAAATAAAATAAACTTGTTTCTATATTAAAATTAAAAATAAATTTAAAAAAATGTTACGATTGTTTTGTATTTTAGGTGAACGTGTTCATAAAACGTGGGAAAATATCAGGGACACATTTAGAAGCAAACTGAAAACGCATACTGAAACTAAAAATTGTCAAGGAGCATCTGAAATTGTGAAATGTCATTTTTTCAATACCATGATGTTTCTAAAAGATGTTATGATACCCACGGAGAACTCTGGAAATTCGCCTCATACGCATTTTCAAAATGAACTTTCTCCAAATGATTTAAGCATCATCACTAGGACCCGGATTTATATGCTCTAAAAACCTAAGAAATATGTACTATAAAATATGCATTTATGCTCTTATTTTATAGAAATATACCCTGTAAAATAAAAAATATGCACACAAATTGATTAAAAAAAATTTTTATTTCATTATTTTTATATTATGTTCAAATAAATTATACTATATTTTTTTGATTTATTTTTTTAGTTTCAACATTTTGTAATTTCAATCTGAAAAATTTAAATTAAAATATTTTTATTAAATAAATTATGAGCAGGCGCGGATCCAGAAAATTTTGACAGGGGGTGCTCAAAAAAAAAAGATTGTTACACCTTTCTATTTATTTAAATTAATATTTACTATTTGATTTATTGGTGCTAACTTTTTTTTCATACATCAGTATTTATTAAATATAAACTTAAAAATAACAATAATTTCTTACATATATTGTAACTGTAATTTTCTTGGGTGTTTTTCATTGAATTCTTCAATAACTTCCTCTGGAGTAATTTTAATATCCCTATGAATATTAAGAAGCATAAGTCCATTTAATCTATCCTCTCCTATTGTTGATCTTAAATATGTTTTTGTTTGTCGAAGTGAAGAAAATATTCTTTCTGCGGTGCAAGTGGTAACTGGTATAACGCAAATAATTTTTAGCAATTCCTTTATATTAGGATAAAATTCAGATGCATGAGTCAAAGCTTCTATAGCAGTTTTAGGTTTATCTAATTGGGATTTCCAAAATTGTTTCCACAAAGTAACTTCACCTCTAACCTCTTCTATCGAGCCAATTAGATCATCGATATAAAATTTGGCCGATTTAATAATTTTTTCGATATCTGTATCTTCAAGTAGGAAAAATGGTATTAAATATTGTAAATACATAATCGTTTCGTGTCCGTGACCTAAAAATCTATTTTTGATATCTGATATTAAATTATTTAAATTCCGATAACGGAATAACCGATATTATTTATTATTATTATTATTATTATTTTGAAAAATAAGAAATAACATAATTTATAATATAAATTTATTTTTTATCCCAAGGCGACAGGGGGGTGCCCAAGCACCCATAGCCCCCCCTGAATCCGCGCCTGATTATGAGACTAAACGAAAATTAATACATACCAAAAGCATTCGTATTGCATTGTACCACGAATGTTTTTTTCAGGTTTTCAAATGTGAAAGTTCGTCGATTATCAGCCAATACATTTTTGTACCTTGAAAAACTAACTAACTAACTAACCTAACATTAGTAACCTAATACTTTTTTATTTAGTGTACAGTATGAATTGACAGTTAACATTTGTGGATGCTCTTACGTATCGTGTGGAATGCAGTTGGTCATCACATCGTTCCCATGTAATATTAGTTTCCCTCCAATTGTATGATACATAATGCCCAATTGCATTAATGTTTTTGGATTTTGGTATTATGAAATTAATAATACCTCTGAGTGTGAATTTGTTATGTAGCACATTTATTGTTGTTGGAATGTCACTCAAAACGACAGTTAATTCAAAGTCTAATTTTTTTTCCCAACTCAAGACTTTGGAAAACAGGTTCAATGAAAAAATGTTTTCCAAATGTAAAATTTGTTTTAAATTTTGTACATGGTCCGCAACGTGCCAAAAACCATTTTTGACCACGGGATGGTAGAGATAATATAGTAAAGGAACTATTGCTATTACTGATTCATTCATCCTCACGACATTAACAGATTTTGTTATAGAATTAATAAACTTGTATTAACGTTTTGTTGATATTTTGTATCTACTAAAAGCAAACCGAAGGTGGTTTGCGTACTTATGCAATTTCATCAACCCTGTGTTATTTACTATTATAAATTATAACTTTTTAACTTTTTGCTAAATAGACACCAGTCTTGTAAAGTATTCGAATACTTTTTGAAGTATCTATATGCTATTCTGAATACAATTTATTTTTTTTTTATTTTTTAAGTATTTTGATTATTTCTTAATTGTATGTTTACTAAAATTTAAATACTTGTATTAAAATATCATAAAGTATTTTATTAATTTTAATTTATTATTTAAAAAAAAAAATCGATTTTGTTGAAAACTAATATTATGTTTTTGTAAAGTAAAAGTAGGTAGGTAATAGCAATTTTACCACACTAAATACCACATTACATTTTATATAGTTTCTGTTTTGAAATTTTTTAAGAAAACTGAAAATCTAATAAATTTAAAATAGTTCCATATTAATAGTAATATTACCAATTTTTATTATATTTTTTTCATTGAAATTTAATCATTATTAGTTAAATTATATGTGAATGCAGAATTAAATATGTGAACATGTATTTATCTCTAAATAGTCAGATATGTTATAATAATTGTTAAGATTCATGGAAAGTAGTAACATAATAGTTACCTATACTAGTGTACAATACATATATATATATAATATAGCATAAAATTAAAAAAAATACTTGGATTTGTATACAAATAATTTTTTTTTTTAATTTATTTATTTAATTGTTTCAATACACAGGGTATTTTTACAAGCTTATACAATTACAATATATATATATAACTATAATGATAATAATGGATAGTGTTTACAGCAGTATTTACGTTTCTAACAACTAAGGTTT
>NW_020272978.1:0-38252 GCF_003268045.1 Sipha flava | reverse complement strand
GACGGGAATAAAAGCACAAACAAGCACAAACGAAGCACAAACGACTGTAAAAATTTGAACTCGAAAGTCCGAGGTGGGGGGGCTGGGGACATGCAGCTGTTTTCGAAGTATGCCAAGCTATTTATGATAATTTAAAGGAAAAATATTTAAAGGTTTGTATAAACATGTATTATTATTATTTTTTTTTATTGAACAATTTCTTAGTTAATTTTGATTTGAGCTTAACATTTTTAACTTTATATTTTATTAAATATTATCACTTATTATCACTGTTTTACGTAACTAGAGTACAAATTTAAATAATTATATTTACTTAAAACAAATCAGTGAATGAATTATAATATTCTTGGGTTGTCTGAGGCTCTTTATTTGTTGACGGAGGAATGTTCTCAGCGAAAGTAGGTGATGGCGTAGGCATTGGAATGGAGCATGATGAAGAATTTGTACTTGAATAGGTAGACCAGTGGCTTCTTTCGTCCATTTCAGCAATATTTGCCATTGATTTACGAATCTCACTTTTCAGTAGCCCTCTGTAGTAATCTGATTTTAAAGATTTTAAATCCAAAAGCATTTCAAATTGCACTGCAGACATCCGAATAAAATTATTAAACTGCTGTGCATCCTCCAACCGAAATTCATTTACAAGATTTGAAGCGGCTCCCAAGTTACTTCGACGGTCCACCCATTTCCTAACCCATCATTTCTTTTTTTCTTTTAGCTTCCGTTTTTGTACAATATTATGCGCAATTATAAAAGCTAGGGTCTGTTTAGTATATACGTGTTGAGTAGCACTCATCATTGAGTAGATCACTTTAATAAATATGTTAAAATATATTGTAAAATGCCGTAAATGCCATATACATAAAAATGCCAGTATAAACATCTGATGAGTGATAAAAGACTTTTAACTTCTACATTTTTGAATTATAACAAACATGAATGCGGATGCTGGGGTGACGTTACGCTGGCATCCGAAATGAAAATTCGAATTTTCCTGGTTTGAGTGGGTATAAAATTTTTGGAATCGTGATTACAAATTTGTACAAATTATATAACAAATTTTGGTACCGGTTTTGAGTGTCTAAAATAAAAATCATGAATGTGGATGCTGGGGTGACGTTACACTGGCATCTGAAATGAAAAAGCGTTTTTCCACCCTTTATAGGGGTGTACAAATTTTCAAAATGCGATTACAAATTTATACAAATTATACAACAAATTTTGGTACCGGTTTTGAGTAATTATTTTAACCTGCGGATGCCAGCGTAACTCACCTCACAGGGATGCCATATTAGAACCTATTATACTGACCATATTACCAGGTGATAGTAATTCGAGCGATGATGTAGACATATTTGGTAACTAATTTTGACTTTAATTAAGTAAAATTGTGTATATGAGGTTGTTTATAATATTTGTAAAAATAATAATTTGTAAATATATAACATAAGCATATAAAATGATAAAATGTTTTTAAATTTTTCATTGGATTTCCAGATATTAAAATTGAAGCCAAAGCACAATATTTAGAACTTTGTGAAGAGAACATATAGAAAATAGATTTTAAAAACATATAACTAACAACTTTTTGGCGAAAAATTGGGGCCGTGTATCTATTATTATCGGAAAAATCTTTGAAAATACTGATTTCTTTTTCCATAATGTACAGGTGTCAAAGTAAATTTTTAACAGTAGTAACAATGACAATAAAGTATAAGAACTTGGAACACAGCATAAGATGTGCATTGGCATATTGCCGATTGGGGTTGCGTTTTGTCGGTTATGTATCGACAAAACACAAAATGTGATCCAACATTTAACTTCTAATCATTATTGACTCGTATCTTTAAAGTTAGAGTAATTCTATAATATAGTCTCTAATGATATTCAAAAGTTGAATTTTCTGTTTTTAAAAATTACTGATAGCGATCGACCGTTCGATAATAAACGTTTCATATGGCAACGTTGGGAAAAATTAATGTATTGATGTTTTTAATTGTAATGCTAAAATTGTCGTTTTCAAATCCATCAATTTCCATCAAATGGCCGCATACGATGTACATACACAACTGTAACTGTTGGCAACAGCGCCTATAGACGTTGTTATTACATCTAGAAAGTTACGTGCAAACTATTCCATCGTGCTGTGTCTTTGATCTTTTTCCTTGAAGTGTGTGTTCGTCTCGAAATTGTAGAAAATGGAAGTCAATTATACGTACAGTAAGCGCAGACGGGAGTTCGGCAAACAATGTCGTTTCGCCGATTCCGAGACGAGTATTTTGACGAATGTGATGCCTGACATCAGCTTGGAAGATCAGTGGATACCGAAGAATCCAGTGAACATGAGAACTAATAATAGTGTAGAGTGGTCGGAGCACGAGGTGGTTATAGATAAAAAAATAAAATATTACACGCTCACATGTTTTCAATATAAATAAATATATAGACGTTCACATGTGCTTTGTTTGTGGCGTATAGGCAAACACGGAGCGCGTGGAATACGCTGATCGAGGGATGTGTCACATGGAAGGTGGTTGGCCCAAAGATATAAACCTAGATGATCCGGAACAAATGGTTAGATACCGGAAGAAAGCGGAAAAAGAAGAATCGTACTTACAATCGGTCATGCAAATGTCAAATGTAAGTACGGTTGATTAGGTGAAAAAATTTAAAATATACTACCTAGTATAACGTATTTTTCGGCTCTACCAGAATGATAATAACAACAAAATTGTTATCCCTCCAAGCGTTGAATGATAGATACTGTATCCAACAAATTTTAAAAATATTAAAATTATTGACTATCATGACACAATTGAGGTTACTGTGATTCGTATAAGCCATTTATAACGAATTAAATATTAAATAGTCATTGGTATGTAAAAAAACTTATGATCTCGTGTAAAAAGATAAATTTGAAATAATCAATGATCAGTTAACAACTATTTATTTTACAAAAAAATGTTAAGCCTCTTTTATACACTTCTTTAATTTTACTCGAATATTGCTCTTGGAATTCAATTTTGTTTTCAATAACGCTAAAAGAAATAACCGATATCATAAAAATATTACATAATTGAAATGTCTTTTTCACATTTCTTATTCATATCAGAATCTAAAATATCGTTTGAAGATACAGAAAACCACAAGTTTCAATCTAGGACAAATGGACGTGAAAATAACATAAATAATAATTAATTAATTTTATTCGGATGTACATAATTTTATTCAAATATGGCGTCAAATATGATAATATATATAAAAATAAATATAAATTATGTATATAATAATATAAAATATTATATAAATAAAAAGAAGTTACTTAATACAATTTCATAACATTAATTATAATAATTATAATTATTATAATATAATTTTTCTTATAACTGAAAAAAAAATATTATTATTATTTATGTTTTTTTCGAGTCCAAATGTACCCGAGCCCAAACGGCCGCGTCTAAATGACCTCACGTTCAAATGACCGCGTTCATTTGTTCTTGTTCACATGAGTTTAAACTTGTTAAACTAAGTTTTAGGCACAAAATTAATTTTGCACCTAAAACGTATTTTCAGAGTGTGATTTTAGTCATATTGAAATTGAGAAAAATAATTTTTGAATTAGATGAATCAAAAATGTTAACATCATTATGCGTGTGTATATATATATATATATATGAATAAGCGTGAAAAAGTATGTAATAATTGTAATTCATTTACAATGTTTTAACAAAATTATATAATTATTCATGTTAATTTTTTATAAAATCGCAACAAAACAATTTTTTTTATTAATTAATGATAACATCTGCTAAGGCGTATAAAGTATAGAGAATATGTATTGAATAATGTAAAGTATAAAATTAATTGACGAAACATTTTTCGAACTTATAACTCTCATAAAAAAAAATCTAAAAACAGATTTTCGTTACTATAACATTATATTTTTTTAACGAAAACAAGAATAATAAAATTACGTTTTCTTGGTACAAATAGGGCGTGTTACGTGCCACCTGCTCGATTTAAAATTAGTAGTCGATGATATATGATGTTAAATTAAATAAGAGACTTAAACTTTTTATAATACGTTTATTAAATAATTCAAAGTGTTAAATAAATCTGATACAAATTGACGTGAAGTTTCTCGCAGTTTTCTGACCAGAACTCATCTAAATTACGGCAATTTCCATTCTTCTTTTATATAGTTCAATTGACGTCATAGGGCACCGTACCTGTTGTTTTGGTGATATCCAGAAATAGGTTTGTGACTTTGTTGTCTATTGTACAGTTGCCCTTCGCTGATTGTGTGTATTGACGTGTTCCTCTATTAAATAGTACATTCGCAATTCCCAGTATTTCTAATTTACTATTATTTCATGTGTATTTACATTGATAGGTACAATAAAATATATAAAAAACATAGTACAATATATTACAAATAGACATGATTCACACAATGATACACATATCAGTATTTCCTATACATTTATATTTAGAAATGACAAGTGTACAATGATTGTTAAAATTAATTCGACCCCTCTCCCTTGAAAACTGTCTAGGGACGCATTTGGAGTTAATACGTCAAGTGGCAAGAACTCTTAAACACCTTAGTTTATACAATATTAGTATTTAGGAAAATCGTTATCTCTTACAAGAGTAACTCGGCAGTTAATTATATATTTTTAATTCTTACCCCTTTCGAACGAATAACTATACACGATGAGTTTGAGGAAAAAGTAATGTGCTATTTTAAATTTCAGGTCGCTGAACATTTCATAAAACAAAATAATTCCATAGATATTTATCAATCGTATTTTACCGATCCAAGTGATCAGAAGGTGCAAACATTAATGCCATCGTTTCGAACCGTCGCAGTGATGCCTGACCCTTGTGATCCAATTAGGCCAGTACAACACATATCTTGGTCACCAGATCAGGATCTGATTGCAGTCAGCTACGCCGATATAGGATTCCAGGCAGCTAATCCACAGAACAGTTCAGATTCTTTCATATTCACCTTAGGTAAAAAGTAACAATTATAAATGTTATAAATTAGTACATAATACTCTATTTTATGGGCCCTCTATGCGCAAGGAATTTTTTTTGTTCTCTTTTAGACCATCGGCCATTAGACGTATAATGTATATTGTGACAGCTTATGTGATTTTGGTTTTTTTTTTCAGAGTCCAACACACCGTATTTCTCGATCGAGTCGCCGCATCCAATCATCACGCTCGAGTTTAACCATCGAAACGCTCAGTGTCTGGCGGGTGGGTTGATGAGCGGCCAAGTCGCGTATTGGGACATTCGCAAGAGCTCGGCAAACGTCGCTATCAGCAATCTAAGACACGGACACCGCGATCCCGTTAGAAGTCTCTATTGGATTCATTCCAAGACCAATACGGAATTTTACACAGGTTCAAGTGACGGGCAGGTACGTACATTGTAATACTATATAAAGGCGGATTTTCTTCACCGCGGTCGCATTAAACACGGATCTGTAATCATATATCTATGCGTATGACTATACTGGATATTATTAGTTGATAAGTACTAACGATTTGTTTGATACATGGGATACTCAATGAAAAAATTTTAAAATAAATTTACAATGAAACAAACTAAAAAATATTTGAATAATAATATAATATAACATACTATTGTGATTCGTTGACGCCAAAACTTAGTGTCAGCTCAAGTAGTGATGGGTTTGAGAAAAATCGCGATGAAAAGGCAAAATACAAAATAAAAGTATAGTAAATATATATATATATATATATATATATATATATATATATACTAACTGACCCGACACACGTTGTTTTTTCATATAAATTATTTCTAGAGAAAATTAACTAATTTAATATAACTGTGCAAGGATGTGGTATATAAGTAGAAGAGGTATGGAGTGCTGTGAGCGGTAATGGAATATAAAAATGAAAAATTATCAAACATTTATTTTTTTAATAATTTATTAAAATTGATCCTTTAAAATTATATACATCGCTAATTATGACAATATTAGTAAGAAACAATATCAATCCCTTAATGCAACAGAGTGTACAATATTTTTTGTTATCCCATCATTTGCAACACAAACTGGATGGTTCGAGAACACGCCACGTATAAATTATCCGTGTGAAAAACATGATGTGCTCAAATCCAAGCCACAGACAAACATCGTTTGGCCTTGAGACTTATTGATAATCATTGCAAATGCCAATCAAATTGGAAATTGAAGGCGTTTAAATTGTATTGGCACATCTATGGGTATAATAGGAAAAATTTGCGGCAATAATATATTTTCACCTCGGAATTTGCCATTTAAAACGATGGCTTCGATAACATTTCATTAATTGTTTAATGAATAATCACTTGCCGTTGCACAACCGTGGTGGGTTCAAATAACGAAGCAAAATAACCGGAAATCCAACCTTCAGTTGTAAATTATGTGGTGGCTTACCTGGTAAATACAATGAGTTTAAAAACTCTGTTGAATAATTTACAGCTTCAGTAGCATCGCAAACTGTATCAATAGATTTGTATGACACCAAATCTCCTGGTAACAAATGTTGTATCTTGATATTCAATTCGTTGACGTCCACATTTTTTGCTGCTAAAATTGCTCTTTCTGCCAGCCACTCATGATTTGTGTATTGTCTGTGTACATTGGGAAATATCTGGTCAATAAAAGCATCTTGCGAATCAATGATTGTGCAGAAATCGGTCGTTCATTTTATGTATTCCGTTTCATCTGTAATAACTTTCCCATCACCGATATCTAACAATTGTTTTGAGAATCTTCCGCACGCAGCTTTTTTTTGATTAAATCGCAAGTATCGAAATCGTTCACTCTCTATCTTAACATACAAGTCGACCATGAATTGTTGACAAATCTCACGACATCGTAGAATAACGTTGTCCTGATCGCGTCTAATCATCAACCGATATGCATAATAATCCTTCGAACTAACATTCTTGTTTGTTTTGGCACCTGTCACGGGATCTTGTTGTTTAATATTTATGCAATACCCGTCATTTAATACCAAAAATAACATTAATAGTTTTTGAATAGTTTTTAATAGTTTTTTTTAATAATTCATTTTCAATTGCGCAATTATCGACCTAGTTAAAAATTATTAAAATAAACTACGATTCATTAAACAATAGCACTTTTCCAACATTTTTTTTTCCTATAAACCTTCCCAATTGCGAACAATTAAAAAAAATTAAACCAAATCGATCCAGCCGTTCTCAATTGATGAAATGTTACACATTTTTGGCTCCATTTTTATATATATATATATATATATAGATATATAATGTTACCGTCAATGATGATAATTAGGCATTATTAAAAATTACTAGTCTATGTTGACGCTGACTGTTTTGATAGGCATTGATATAATTGGCTAGTTATTTTAGAGAATGCCTTAGACAGACAATAATAGATACTTTTTATAATAGCTCGTTGTCCATTACTCGTATGTGAATTATACCATCTAAATGTTAATGGTGATTCAATTATTTATTATGATATCGTTAATTTGTAGATTGTGTAAATTATTCGTGAAATTATTATCATTATTATACATAATGTAATTGTAATTATTTTTGTCTTGTCAGTCGCAATAGCGGCCCGTCTCCTTTTTCTGTTTTTTTTTTTGTCGTTCGTCGTTCGGTCGCTATTGAAGCACCAGTAAATTATTATTATTCTTGTTTTTTCTTGTTGTTAGCCATTACAGCAACACATGTTATTAGCTGCAACGTGTTCATAATAAATTATTTAATTACTAATACCAAATCGTTTGTGAATTATTGTCTACTAGATGCCTCCATGTTTTCTTGATCTACCTACGCAAATCAACTGTGAGGTTCTTGTCATTGTTTAGTCAAGTTTGCGTTTCATCCGTCATTTGTGAGGTCTTCCGTTTCTGTCAGCCATTTATTCGCTCTACCATCTTCGCGCCAATATTTTCAATGTTTTAGTTGTAAGTTGTGGCCTGATTGTTTAATTTTAGTATTTTATTCGATTACATGTGAGCTTTGTGATCATTGCACCAGACCGATTCGACTACAAAGACCCCCCCCCCCCCGATAACTAAACTCTATTTCCTGTTCTCCCGTGCATAAATAAATTGATTCCGTTCCTTTTTGACGCCGCCGTCGTGTCAGTGACTGCCGCCGAACGTTATCGGTCCATCGCTCACATCGAGTTGCCTACCTACAAAAAATACTGCGTGGTGTAGATAAAATTGTCTATTATATTGTCATATTAGGCACTCGCCATATTATTATTTTTATTTTTATTTTTGAAATATTTTTTTTTGTATTGTATCATTGTGACTGGTCGTTCAATATTCATTTCGGCCCAAACACTAACAGCCAATCAGGTTGTCATAAGGTACATTATATATCATATTTACTATTTAAGAATAAACAAACGCACAAAATGAAATCAAATTCTTCATAATTTTATAACTTTTATGAAGATTATGTATGGACATCACTTATTCTCACATGGTAAGCTACCATGGCACTTTGATGTACATAACCCGTGAACAGATCGATAAGTAAATTTATTTGTTTTGCGTTTTGTTTTGTAGTGGCACCGTTGAAATCCTCGAGTTCCCATTACACTGTTGACCGCAGCCGCTTCACGAAGTGTAATTTCTTTTTCGGCAGATAATTTTAGGACGTTTTCAAGGAGAATACATTTTTCTTTATAAGGAAAAATTTATGTTCTTGTGTATAAATGTTTGAGAAACCCGTTCTTTGTACCTAAAATATTTTTTTATCAATTTTAAATTAATCTTTTTATTTCGAAATTTGCATACCTAATTTATACATGTTATCTTCTACCCTAATGATGACAGCCAATACTCTTCTGGGTAAAACTCTAGCTCGATCAATATTGGGGATTGAAACTCGAACATTTACTCCTACTTCAAGTTCTTCAAATTTTTTATTGGATTTTTTCAACATTTTTTTGGCTTGATTTTCCAAGCATTTTACAGATAATTGTCTTTCATTCAATATTTTTTCTTGTCTTATGTTGACTAAAATATAAAAATTAATTGTTAATTCACTGTAATTATTTTTTAAAATTATTGATTTTAATCACAGATTGACTCACTTAGTTGCTCATTGTTGACTAGTTTAACATCATTAAGAGGACGCCACACCGAAAACGAAACGCATACAACGACCGAGAGAACGCGCTGTTAGGTGTTTTCGCGATGCGCAAGCACGCGACGTTTAAGCCGCGCCCACCAGTCGTCGTCGGCGGTCGGCCGACGATTGTGCTCATTCGGGAGCGACGCTTATTATTTTCTCAACCTTCGTCTGCAGCAGATTGCGTAAATATAAAATGCATACACGCAAATGCCGCCGTATTATTTTATGTCCAAGCGTACCCATGATCTACTGATTACAATTTGAGTCACTGCTTACCTTAATATATGTATCATTTTATAGATTGTACAAACTATATTATAACAAAGCTTGATTTGTATTTATTGAATAATTACTTTTTCAAGTATAATTAAATAAAAAACTACAATATTACCTATTGTAATCATTCGTAAATTCTTTTGGAGTAGATATATATTACTTTTTATTTAAAAAAATCAAATATAGGTATAATTACTTACAATTTTTCTCTTTTTTCTTTTTCATTTAAAATGTGTCTGGGTTCTCTGATGTCTGTTAATTCTAGGCGTTTTCCATAAAGTGGACAAGTAATTTCGGGTAATAGACAATTCAAATAAAACCTAAATATCACATTTATAAATTAAAATTAATGATTTTTTTTTTTATCTTATTTATTATCATAGTAAGTAATGGCTATATTTACGTTTTCAATTTTTCCTCCATTTTTGTTTTCCAAAATATCTCATCAAATTCGATTTTTTGAACGTTTATCCAGTTTGGAGTAAAAATTACAAAATGACATATAGTACAATTAGTTATTCGCAATTGCCCTATAACTTGGAAATAGTATTTATGGTCCTTTTTTAGTTGTACAACATTATTTTTGACTGTGCAGCACTGTAACTAAATATTAAAAACGAACAAGTGGTAATTGTAGGTGTATAACATTTTTATTAGTTATAATATGAAATTAACTAAGAGTAATTATTCTTACTAGTTTATTTTCTACGGCTTCAAGGATTGTATTGGTTTCTCTTGCTAAATATGGGCATTTTATTTCTATAATACTATTTTCGTCAATTAGACCATCTAAAAAAAACCATAATAGTTGATAAAATTATAACTAAAATAAATAATACCAAATATTACCAGGACTTACAGCTAGAAAAGGGAATTCTATATCAGCAAACAATCCACATGCTTCAACTGAAACACCATATAATTCTTCATACTTATTTCTGGCAAGACGTTCCATTTCAACACCATATGTCATTTCTTTAGTCGTTGTATTTGGTCTATAAAGTAAGGAGTAAACTTTTTTTTAGCAACTTGTACTTGCTCGCATTTTACAAACATCGCCAAAGTTGGATGCAGTTAGCCTTTTTTTTCCTTTCAGTGTACCACTCTTGACTATGGCTTTGATCTTTTGTAGTACGTTCTAGTTCATATCGATCAATCTTACCCAACTTGTCCAAAAAAAATTGTTTTTTTATATTTAATTCTTCTTCTGTTGGAATGTTGTCTAAAGGTTCTGCCAAGCCATAGTGTATAATAGTGTATATAGAAAATCTTATTAATTGTACAGTTTCTACAGCTATTGTTATAACCTATACAAATATAGTAACTTGATGTTGGTGGGAGTATACCTCACAATAAACTTTTAACATTCTTTAATCTTTGTAACAATTTTTGTATTTTTAGTAATAATAGTGTTTTGCGCGGGAAAACTTTACTCGCACCATATTTGTTGTAGAACTACCAAATTTTTACAACACATAAAGAAGAAATTTATCTGTGCTATAGCGTTCCTATATTTTAGATTACATAAATACAATAAAAGTTATTTGCTTCTAAACATTTCGTTTTTTTGTTTTTTTTTTTTTTATTTACTTATAAAAATGATTGGATAGTGCTATTTAAAAAAAGAGGACGCTGTTGCATAGATAAAGTTCCTCTTTACGTGTTATGAAAATTTGGTAGCCCTACAAGAAATATGGTGCTAGAAAAGTTGTCCCGCGTAAAACACTTTTTTAATCAAATTACGGGTGGTGTGGCGTCCTCTCACATCCATTATAATGACATACTCTCCATTACTACTATGCAGCAGAGCGATATCGGATATACCCACTTGCCCACTCTTTATTTTTAAATTTTAAATTTAATAAGTTTAGTAAATATTATGTTTTAAACACACGTGAAATAATTCGATACTTGCACTAAATTCAGTTTTTCCCCTTTTTGCGTTTTTTTCATACATAACCGCTGAGATGGTTTACGTATCTGGGTTCGTTGTTTCTTTAGTGCCATTGTATTATTTTTTTTTAACACCGCACAAATAAATAAGAAAATTAACACAGATATAACGCGCGTATATACGATTAAAAAAAAGTCTCTATTACTGAACAAGTATAGATGATGGTACTAGTTCAGTTAGCTTACAAGAAGTGAACAATATTGGTATACAATATAAGAATAAACAATTATTGCATATTGGCTAAATTTAATATAGGCACAGATATAATATTATAGAGTTTATAAATATCTAAAATATCAAGCCACTTCCAAGAACTGAGTAATTTATTAAACTTCCATTTGCCTTTTATAAACCTTCAATTGTAGAAATGTGGAATTCATAAACAAATAATACATATCGCTGTAATCATAACTAACTCTTTTATTCCAAAATAAGAGATTAAATATTACTGACATATTATTATTGTCCCATTCAGTAACATATTATGCATCTTATTATAAAATAAAACTTATTACACGCAATATATTTTTAATTTTTAAAATTTTAAAGTATATATACCATACTTCAGGGTATATACTGCCTTGTAGTTAGTAAGTATTTAAAAATACATAAGAATTTAGTATTGATGTACATTATTTGTTATAATTTTCTCTAGTGTATGAATTATGTGTGATCTCATATTTTTTGAATAAATAATAGCATATTATAATAGACAGCTAGAATAGTGTCGATAGATAATCTTATTTCTGAATTCTGGTTGTTTCTTCGAATGGCAATAATTATTATCATTGATTATAAATACTATAGATTGCTCACTGACAGGTTTTTCGGTGGTGTGAAAAAAAAATTCCGATAGAGAGCGGTATGAATTTAATAATAACAAAATCGTATTTTATTTTGGCCGTTGTGCCGCAATTATGGCAAGGTACGGCCGCATGGCGTGGGGTAATCTTATCTTATATTGTCAGTTGCCACACGTTGGATGGTCGATTGCATCGTCCATCAGTTTAAAATAACAATAATAATAAAGCGGACCCGAAAAATTTGTCCAGAACGAATTTAATAAAATTATTTTAATCGTATTTATTTTTTCTAGTTTGTATTTCTTCTTATTATATTATTTCTATGTGCTAGTATCTACTATAATTACCAAGATATTTAACATACCGGCACTCTGCAGTAATACAAACATAAAATACATAATTATACAAGTTACAAATAAAAATAATAATATTGAATATTAAAATAATAATTAAATATAGTATTTTATATTTAACAACTTACGTAAATAAAATGAAAAATTCTTGTACAATTTATTTTTTAAATTATTTATTTTGTAAAACTCTTAACTTTGCTGCATTATGAAAGTGCTTCCCTGTATTCACTTCATTTTTCCATTTGCACTGCTTGAAAATTTTGGTTTGCAATAGTAGTTCAATAATATAGTTATTATGTTCTATACACGATGATGGAGTAGAAATGAATAAATTTAGCGATGTTTTAATTATTTCTTTGTTTACTTCAGTTTTTAATTGTTTTAGTACTTGTAGTTCACTTTTAATTTTATTGAAATATTTATCAAATACGTATAAACATAATTTAGTGGTTTTTATCACTAAATCTGATGGCGCTTTAAGTCCTTGTGTGGGTCCTAGGAAATCATATGTCTTAAAATAAATTAAAATTTGGTCTTCATCATTTAAGTTTAAATTAGATTTTGTTAAATTAGTGTGACAAATTGCACATAAATATTTTTCCAAACATTTGTTGACCAAATATCCAGCAAAATATTTAGTTGAGCAAGACTCTAGTGTTGGAGTTTTTTTAATAACTGAAGTTATTGAAACAATTGAAGATGGTGAATTAGAACTAGAATTTGAATCAGTTTCTCGAACTTCTGTCTGTATACTGGAGTTTGTTTTTTCTGGTATTTCTATATCCTTTAATACGTCAGCAGTTATATACTTCTCACTATCCGATTCACAGTTATTACATGTTGTAGAACATTTCATTAGGCTATATGAACAAATATAGCCAAAACAACAACGAAAAGTTCTAGCAGTTGGATTTCTGTTATACCTAGAAATATTTATAACAAAATGTTTATAAATACATTGATTTTTAATGAAAAACTAATTTTTAAAATGCATTTAGGTATAGCTTGATAGGTACCATAAATTATATCGGAATATATTTTTGTTAGTTTTTCATTATAAAAATAAAAAACATGTTTTACAATAATAACTGTAAAACTAAAGTTGTTGCAAGTATACCTAATAATTATTGCTTATACATAATTGATAATTATGCAAATATAATTTATAAAAAAAACTGATACCCATCACTAATTACATAATTTGTATATATACCCATTTTTTTGTCGTATTATCGAAAATAAATTCTCCAGAGGATCTTGCGTTAGCTTATTGGTCATTAAAAAATAATCGTCTTCTGTATAACAATATTTTTCATCTATTTTTTCATTTTCGTATAGTTGGAAAATCGCAGATACAGTCCAAATTACCCCAGTGAAACAAAAAGGTACACTAGATTTGTTTGTTTTGTGACATATTTTGACCGCATTCTGAAATAATTTTTTAGCCGTATTTAATTTTCCAATACTTGAGGGTTATGACTACTAATTGGTCTCCGGTTTGGATTGAGATCATATAAATTTTTACTATTCTCCGAGTCGAATATGTTATTGACTTTATCAATAAATTCAGCTGTATCAATGGCCGAATGTGATTTGAGTTCTTCTGTTGTTAAACATGTTTTTATTGACGCCGAAACTGAATGACTTAAAAGCTGAATAGCCAATTTGCAAGACATTTTTTGAAATGGATTTGGAGCCAAATGTGTTGGTGTGATTTTAGGCATTGCACGTGATTTGTTCTTAATATCAATTTCATATGTTTTTATGTCTTTCATAGATGCAAGTTTGGTATTATCAAATTTGAAATCACCATTCAGTAAATTGTTTCGTACACTTTTTATAAGGTGAGGTAAATCATAAATCAAAAATATTTTTTGTCCAGATATTATTGTGTGTGGATTTTCTTCGGTTCCTTTAAGAAGTGTGTACATTCGACGATTTTGAGTATCTTGATCACAAACTATGCAAGTGGCCATCAAACCCAAATCAATAATTTTTTGTACGCACTCTTTTATAATAAGAACCAGATTATCGCCTTTAATACCACTTCCCGTAAAAAAATAACAAAGAGGAAACTTCCAATTTGCATAAAGACCACGTAGCATAACGACTAAAGCATGAGAACAAATTTTGTCACTTCGGCCTAAAGTTCCTATATCTTCAAATCCTTCAACAACATCTAAAGTTTTGTTGTATTCTATGCATTTCATAATTGATATCTCGTCAAGAAGGATAACATATTTTTTTTCTGAATAATTGAATTCGGAAACCTTTAATTTAATTTGCTCCATGTACTCGACGGAAAATCCAGTGGAATATTTAATAGAATTTAGCCAATGACGAACAGTACTTTCTCCAGGTAATATAATGCCGTTTCGGCGCATGTATTTATATGTTGAAGGTGATTTATAATAAATAGATAGAGCAACTTTTTTTTCCCTAGGTGTCCATGGTTTACGTGTTTTGTGTAGTATTTGCATTGTTGTTAGAGCCTTTGAGTTCACTGATGGAAATTTAGTCATTTCAAAAAATTTTTTTGATTCAATTTTTTTAGTTTGTTGTTTTTTTTTTTTTGAATCCTTGAGACTTTGAATAATATAACGTTTTTGTTTTAATATTCTTCTCATTTTGATTAAATTTTTTCTTAATTTATTATTTTGAACAATCAAATTTTCCGGGTTGCTTGTATTATTACGGGTTTTTTTTATTGGTACAGTATTAACATTTGGAAGACTAATTAAATTTGACACCCAATTTTTCGTAGTAGGAGAAATAGTTGTTAATGATGCAGGACTACTTTCGCATATTGAAATATACTTAACGGGTGTATTACTATCTGTTGTGGTATTTTTATATGTATGTTACGGTGTCAATACTTTTAGTACCGGCGTAGATGAAACAAATGAGCAGTTTGGACCTATATTAAAAAATAACGTAGAACAATTTTACAATTTTAGATAATTACACGACTGCATAGGAGATACAAGCATATACAACGGTCACTAACGAAAAAAACAAAAAAAAAATTAAAACGGATACAAATTACGGATGTGGTGGATCAATATTTTGACTTAGTTTGTACTATTTAATATTTATAAGTATTTTAATTTTTATGCTTTTTGGATTTTGAGTGAAACGAGAAAGGTATATTGGTTTTACCATGGTATGTTTTTTTGTTCAATTTTAATTTATTTTTCGAGTCTGCAGTATATCTACATGTATTAACTATTTCATATTTGACCAGAAATATGGCTAAAATTAACTAATTATTAATTGATAAATAATACAAGATCAACCTAAATAAAAAAGCATAGTATTCATCCTCATTTTAGGTAATTTCAAATACCTATAAATACTATAAAAATTTTCGAAATCTTTTGAAATTCACAACATACTTATAAAATGGTCATATTATAAGTGTTCTATACAAATGTTAACACCATCGTATTATTATTTTTTGAGTTATAATGAAATAGCTAACATCGTAAAATCGAAATCGCGGAAACCTTTGGTTTTGTCAAAATAAAAAATTCAAACGCTTGTAAAATTTTCAATTCATAATCCGGTAATTTTTTTTTTTTTAGTTCGTTTAGTTTCGTAAAAAGAGCAACTTTTCAAGAATATGGTGCTTAATTTCCTAATAATAATATAATACTCTTAGTATAATATAATGTTAAATAATATTATAAAATTACTAGAGTATGAATTTGTTCGTAGTTAGATTGATTTATCCGAGATGTTTTCTTTGGCGTGGTATTTATTGTATCGCTACAAATATACTCTTGTTCTGAACCAAAATAATAGACAGTAAAATTACTTAAATTTCCACTCATAAATTAAAATAAAGTTTACACACCTCCAACGAGTTGACTTGGTTCATCTATAATATTCATACTCGAATTCCCTTCAATGCAATTTTGACGTCCTACATAGAAAATGTGCGTATTTTATTTAAATACAACCATTGAACATAATAATTACTAGCGTATTGAAATTTTAAACCCACTTCATGTAATAATGGATTATACATTTATACAGGATTATACAGTTACTTACCTAAATATTGGTTAGGAACAGCATTTTTTATGAGTCGTGATTTTGGATTTTTTGAATTCGTATACATTTCTTTTGAAAAATGATCAGAACAAATATATTTTTTTTTCAACTTTTTTGGACTTAGTCCTTCTAAGACAATGTTACCTAAAATTAATTTATATTTTACATTTCTACCATAAACTGTTCCATATTCAAAAATTATAGGTATTCTAAAAAATAATATTTAAGCACCAGCATGAAAACATTACTTACCAGAATTTACTATCCATTCTTTTTCAATATCTGTATTAGAAGAAAATGTGTGAAATACATTCCGACTTGTTTTTCGATTTTTCGTACAATTATAGTACATACATTTATCACCTCCTGACATTTTATAAAATAAAAATTTATAAAACGTATGTAAATAAATGTGTAAAAAAAAATACGAATTTAGTAAAAGTATAATATTATAATATTCTTAATTTTATATTGTGATGTTGTCCGATCGACCACTGGAAACACTATGACGCAAGTATAAATATTAAGTACTGAAGTAGATACACAATAGTCAATTATCAAATATTATTTATATTTCATGGAATGAAGGAAATTAAGTAGTATTTGAATATCAAGACACTATAATTAGAATTTTGTTCATCAGTCGTGCGACGTTTTATCATTGATTTTGATTTTTTCATATTTATATCTAGTTTTAAAATCTGTTTTATCAATGTAAAAACTATTACATCTATCATGTCTATTTAAAAGCCACTTTTATTCTATTTTATCATTTTTTGCTATTATTTAAAATCCAAGCGATTGACTTAGAAAAATTACTATAAGTACTTTATACTATAATAATTATCAATATTAATATGAGGGAGTTGTTTAATGGTATAATGAATATGTATTTTATTAATTTATAATACAAAAATATAATAGACAACGATCTGTATAATATAGTAATTGAATATGTACACCGGGCAGACGTATACACCAGTGACCACTGACCAGTACACGTAAAACGTAATATTTTTAGTATTGCGTATTTTACGGTGTACAACAGCACGACTGTACTGAATTGGCATTGTCGTGTAATAATAGCAACAATGCGAAATTAATATAAATTAAAAAGGGTAACTAGAGGAATGAGACGGCTGATCGGTGGATGCCGAATAGGTACTCGCAATTCTCATTCTGAATACATCTCTCCACCGCCCCCAGACATGACTACTAGCGATTACGGTGTTACCATATGTGTACCTACTAACCTTGCGATCGCAGCGCTTTAAAGCGGCACCCGATTATTATTACCGTGCCGTCGAAAAACCGGTCAGTGAGCAATCTATAGTATTTATAATCAATGTTATTATTTATATATCACTGTCTACCGATAACGACGACGCGTCGTCGTCGTTGTACCGGTTACAGTTGTTTCAGCAGTGGAGTGGGGGTTTTAGTTCACCGACCAAACGCTAGCAACGGGAACAGCGCACAAATCAATGAAAAATTTTTGTATGTACCATAAAACATTGTTAAAAACTGTTTTACGGGAACATAAAATACACAGGCTACATTTATAATAAATTCATGAAATTTTCACCATGTATTGGGGAGAATTTTATCTGTGATATAGTGTTTTTATTTTTTTCATATTTTGACTCATTGTAGTTTTATAAGCTTTTTAAAAACATATAATATCATGCATATTTGAGCTTTAATAACTCCTTTCCTAATTATTTTAATAAAAAAATAAAGACACTACGTCACAGAAATAGTTGTCTTCCATATTGTGTAAGCATTTTGAATCCCTAGTGTGATTATAGCTCTGATAAAACGTGTTCGCGTGAACCTTGTTTTTGGTCTCAATATTTACGTGTGTAGCGTCCTCTTTAGAATATATTCAATTTTGTGTTCTTGTCTAATATTAATAATTTAATCAATATCGTCAATATCTTCTTCTTGGTTTAAATTGGATGTTCCAACTGCACCAAGTCTTAAAGGACATCAAAACATCGCCTCGTATGGTGATCTGCCAATTCTTAATAAATAACAATAAAAATGTTCATTATCAATCTAATTAATGCCCAACATTTGTAATTATCAATTATATTTTTACATTATATTTACATTTTTTAATAATTAATTTCAAAAAATGAATGAAAAGCCAGATTTTTTCTAAATTTAATAAAATTATTCCCGATAGCTAGTCTTTAGAATTATTTTCAGCTATCCATGTCGCCAAAATATCTTCTACATCATGATTCGCTCGTTCTATCGACCCTTGGCTTTGGCTATGTCTTGGTTTACCATGAATTATTTTGACATCACCCCACACCACATTAAACTTAGTTATAACAGTATTTACAAATTATCTTCCGTTATCAGGTTGGAGTATTGCAGGTGTACCAAAAGTGGTATAAATATCAATCAAATTAAATTCTATTTCCTCAATTCGTTTTGATTTTAAAGGTCTTAGTAGTATAAGTTTTGTTAGATGGTCCTGATTATTCATAATTAATTTAAATTCATTAAAACTTTGACTTTGTATAACAATTAGATCCATTTGAGATCGTGAATTGAATGCATTATGAAGTATTGGTTTAAAGTATATTGTTTTAAAAACTAGGCCTCATTTCGGATTCGATGATTTATTTTTTAGACTTAAATAGATCATAATAGTTTTCTTAGTAATATCAAGTATTAGATCTTTAATTCATAAATCATTCGGCCCCGACCGCCATGATCTATTGACTATGATCTATGTGACTATCGTGTAAAATATCAAATAATGCGTCGTTTGATATATAATAAAGTACACTTTCTGAATCACTGCTTATAAATTTAATAAGTCGTTCTTTTCCATTTAGTATTAGTACATCATACATACAAATGTATCTATTTATATTCTTTTGCAATTTTCTTCTCAGTTTTCTTCCCAATTTTTTCCTTGGCTAATTTCACTTCTTTTAATCTTAACATATATTGCTTTTGTTAAAAATTATTTATTATCCTCACGTTTATTTTTCAATAAATTAAATAATGCGTCGTAAAACTTTTGATGCATTTCATTTGAAGTCATGTTTTTAAAAAAATAATTTAACACTTACAAATGAATTACAATGATGCAAGTAAACGTTGGTATAAAACGAAAAAAATACTTGAACTATAGGTATTCGCACTATACGTAAGTAAAACGAAGACTGTAACAATACTTGTTATGTTATTAGTTCCTGTGAGTACTAAAACCGTAAAAGATAATATTCATTAAAAATCAGGTACCTAATGTGGAATGTGGAATGTGGATATTAAAAGCAGGGGTGGACACAACACGGCGGCAAGAAAATCAGCGGCCATTTTAATTTAGGTACTTTTGTTATCAAATGATAATCAGTGATAACTGATATTCGTTATTAATTGTAATTTCAATTATGGTAATTGTTCAATATGTGATCTACCAAACAGTGTGAAACATGGTGACCTATTGGGTACCAAGAAGTTTTTACTTGTGGATCATTTTTTAGATAGTATATCTACCATAATACAGGCCCATGTGCAGGATTTCAGAATGGGAAATGTTTAAAAAAAAAAATGTATAAAATATATTCATCGATGATTAAATAGTATTATACAGGTATTTATATACATTTTTTAAGTATATTAAAAACGTTTAAATCGATATAATACTATAAAATGCAAATCATTGTAGTAGTAAATTTACAAATACAAATGTAATACATTTACAAAAACACATTTTATATTTTTTTGATAATGATGGGAGGTTGGGGGTTGACCCATGGTCATACCATAGTATAAGACTTATAAGCCCCCAAATTTCAAACTCTTATTGCACCTAATACCTTGAAAAATAATACTACTATTAGTAACATTTGAAAATGCGCAGTAGCTTATAAAGAATATTACTACCGTTTCATGATGGAATAAAATGTTACTAACTTCCCACTGTACCTCAAATAAAATGGCTGACTGATTTCATTATTGCCCTATGCTGCCCATGTAATTTGTTACCAGTGTCCATTCTGCTTTACTCTGTGTTAAAAGTTAAAACCATTAAAGATAACATTAACTTAAAGACGATCGGAAATGTCATAATGACTAGCCATTCTATCAGATTTTAACTTCGTCTGATTTATCAAGTCAGTTTCATAAATATATATCCATTATAGATAATGACTACATTACCCAGCCATTATATGGATTGACTAGTCAATATCATCATTAACTATATTTACGACATATATATATATTATGGGTGGACCGATCGATGTCCAGATTATACGGATCTATCATACAAAGTGATGAGCAAACCAAGAACAAAACCATAGTCTTGGTTTTGGCCATGGTCTTGGTCTTACTGCAAGAGTCTTGCATTACTTAAAATTTAAAGAAAAAATTATATCTCCATCTAAGCTAGGAGTTTATAGAATTTGATAATTGTTTATTATTTCCAAGATATAATTAAACTAGTACAACATAATTGTTTAATTGTTTCCGACGCAGACAATAAGTAAGTGTAAGATTCACTAATACTACGATAATCAACACAATAAAAATATTTACAATATTTCACGAATAGTACACGAAATAAAAACACCCAATACTTGTAAAATAATACCCCAAATATCAACTATAATTAAATCTTGTTTTTGTATAAAATTCAATGAAGAGATTTATTTACGAACCTAAATAAATACAGTAAGTTCCCGTTACAACGAATACCGATACAACGAAAAATCCCGTTATAACGAAAGTCATAGAAATCCCTTACCGAAAAGCTATTAAAACAATGTTAAACTAATCTCAATACAACGAAATGATAGATTTTTAATAATCCCGATACAACGAACTATTTGTACTGGTTATAATGTATGTATTTCCCTACTTAATTTAATCTAAAGATAAGAAGCATACGGTTTTACGAAATTATCAAGCCATTAAATTGTCATTATAACGTGTGACCGTGTTATTCCACGTCAATCGATAACGCTACACAATCAGTCGGGTCATAGACCTCTTACGTTGGTAATTTTTATTTTTTCGTATTTTATGCTCCTTCTTTACGTACGTACGTGATGAGTTCTACAGTAAAAAGAAAGCAATTTTCGTTGGAAGAAAATAAAAACATAATTTCTGAAGTAGACAAAGGATTGAAGAAAGGCGAGGTGGCAAAAAAGTATGGCATATCCCCATCAACATTATCAACTATTTTGAAGGACCGAGAAAGCTTCTTGAAACAATTTCAGACTTCTGTTTTTGTCCCGAGCAGGAAAAGGATGCGTAAGGCACAATTTGAAGACGTTGATACGGCGGTTTACAAATGGTTTCAAGATGTTCGTTCCAGAAATGTTCCTCTGACCGGTCCTTTAATTCGAGAAAAAGCATTAGAATTTGCTAAAATGCTCGAAGTTGAGAATTTCCAAGCAAGTGTCGGATGGTTAAATCGTTTCCGTGAGCGTTATGGTGTGTTGTCTAAATACATTTCTGGAGAGGCGAGTGACGTACCAATGAATTCTGTTAACGAATGACGAAACGGAGAAGTTGCTGCACTCATCAAGGAATACAGCCCTAACGATGTCTTTAATGCAGATGAAGCTGGAGTGTTTTTTCAGCTTGAACCAAAAAGGACATTAGCCCAGAAAGGAGATAAGTGTGTAGGGGTAAAGCTTACAAACAACGCATCACCGCTCTTTTCTGTTGTAACAAATCGGGAACGGAGAAACGAAAAATCCTCATCATTGGCAAATCCGCAAAACCTCGTTGTTTTAAAAACTGTAAATCATTGCCATGCATCTATAAATTTAATAAGAAAGCATGGATGACTCAAATAATTTTTAATGATTGGTTGATAGATTTTAATACAGAAATGAAAAAGAAGAAGAGGAAAATTCTTCTTCTTATCGACAACTGTACTCCACATAATGAACCACCAAAATTGGATAATATTCGTGTGGAATATTTCCCACCTAACTGCACAGCTGTACTTCAACCTCTTGACCTCAATCATCAGAGCTGTAAAATCACGCTACAGAACTTTTTTGTTACGTCAAATCTTATGCGATTTGGAGAAAAATATCCAAAGAAAATGCAATGTGAAGGAAGCTATCGAATAGATATGCGGAGCTTGGGATGATATCAGTCAATCAACAATAACTAACTGTTGGAAACATACAACCACAACCAAAGACACCAATTCTGTTTCAGAAGTGGCCAAATATGATGAATCAAATACGCACGAAATCCAACAATCTGAGTTAGAGCAAATTTGGATCACTGCGAAAAAGAAAACGTCGCTTCCTGACGACGTGAATTTAGAAGATTATCTCGGTGCAGATGACAACGTTTCAACATGTTATGAACTAACCGAAGTAGACATCATTCAATCCATTAAAGACAGCAAGATGAGGTCACCGATGAAAGTAGTGGAGACGAAGACGAAGAAGCTGTGTTGGGAAATGATGTGCGCAATGTCACTTCATCAGAAGCCTTTTCAAGTTTGGAAGTAATGCGAACATTCATTACATCACAGAGTGATGTACCGGACTTCATATTTACAAACATTCACCAAATACAAAATTATTTACTTTCTATTAAAACAGCAAACCTTGTTCAAAAGAAAATTGATGATTATCTATAATAAAGTTATTTATTTTTTCGCAAATTATTTACTTTTGTTAAAACTGTCAATTATTTATGTATAATAAAGTTATTTATTTTTTCGCAAATTATTTACTTTTGTTAAAATTGTCAATTATTTATGTATAATATAGTTATTTATTTTTTCCGCAAATTATTTACATTTGAATTTTTTATTTATTACATATTTACATACAATTTGTATTTGAATCACATAATTTTTTTAAATTTGTTTTTATTTCAAATTTTCAAAATTTCGTTACAACGAAATTTCCGTTATAACGAAAAAAAAATAAGTTCCCTTGGAGTTCGCTGTAACGGGAACTTACTGTATTTATATTTATAAATATACCTTATCTCTTGTATCGGTGATTTTGGTGTTATTATATATTTTTGTGCTCACATATCAACATTTGTGTCATATTCGGCAGCTTAAAATAATTTCATTATGTTTCTGTAATTGTTATTTGTCACAAAACTACTTTATAGGTAGTGAATATCATATCCATTTATTTCTTATCTTGTTTTTAATAATTAATAATTCGTTATTTCAACTGTAATATTACATTTTTACTATATTCTTAATAAATTATTTCATTTAATTTACAATGAACGTGTTTTTCTGGGTACATTTTTTTTTTAATTAACATAAAAATTGCAAGGCAGCAAGTGGGTCTTAATTTGGTCTTGGTCTTTGTCTTGGTCCTGCTGCAAAACCAAGACCAACTTTGCTCATCACAAATCATACTTATTATTTTAACCAATGGCGCAAAATAAAAAGAACCACTAGCATAAAAAAATATTTTATGATCACAAAATAAATATATAATAAATAAATAATTTATTGTTTTCTATAATATTTCTCTCAAAAAATATTAATTATATAAAATTAAATCTATAATTTTCATATTTATTAAATCTGTATAACTTATAATTAACATAATTATCTATTAGTCATTGTTATTTCAATAAATTTATGTATATTTTATTTTTTATTCGATCTTTTTAAATTGTTTAAATTGTTAAAACTTAAGAGGAGTATTGTTATTTGTTATTATTTTTAATTCTAATTTTATCTTATTGTTTTAAATACAATGAAACACTGTTATTTGGTAATATTTTTAATTTTAATTCTGTTTATATTTAAAGAGAATATTGAAGTTAATTTAATTTTTTTTTTTTTTTATTTAAAAGATTTCTGACTAAAATTATACTATAAAAATACAAATTAAAAAAAAAATTTTAGTTATTAATTTATATATTTTTTGTTTATTTATTAAATACTTGTTTAATACCTAACCTAACGCAATAGTTTATTTGCAAATAAAATTGTGTACTTACAAATATAAACTAATGCTTATATTATGTAATATCAGTTACCTATCGGTAAAAAGTGGAATTGACCCATCCATAATATTTATGGATTATACGTTTTTATCCACTATTTGATTTTTAACAAGTGAATGTACTTGTCAATTGTTAATAGATAACATCACTACATATTATTCTGGTAAATATGTAAAATTAATTTCTATACTTTTTTTTATTATCTTTTAATTAATTGAAAACGTTCGATGGAAGTGTGAAATGATTAATTTATCAACCTATTAAAACTCTATAGGGAATATATTGCTTTCGTCGAATACAATATTATGACATTGACACCACATATAGTAGGTAAAATGAAAAAAAACTTTATTTGGACATTGGATTTATATTCTCTCTGATGACAGTCTAGATCTAGCATATACATAATATAATACAAATTGGATTGTAAACGAAGAATCAATAACAATAAACTACCCGGTGTGCAAAATCTTATAGCATAGTAGTCGTATAGTTGTCACACTGATGGTTGAGAAGTTACATAAAATATTATGAGATTTAATTATTTTTAATATTTATTCAGAATAAGTACTTACGTTGTTCTTCGATAATTTTAACAGAAAACAATGTCCAATCTTTTGCTGGATTTTGTGCCATTTTCATCATTGAATCGGTTATACTATGTTTTTTTGGCCATTGACAAAGTACATTTTCATTAACTCTGATTAACCAATTACATGGTAGTACTGAGTACTTATTTTCTTCTTCAAATAAGCCTACTGACCATGACTATAGGAACAAATTAAATAATGTATAGAACAATATACCTACAAGAACTGAGAAGTATGTCATTCCATTAGCTAGAGCAAATATTTACATGGTAAATTAATTATTATTTAAATATTAATTAATTTAATACATATACTATATAATACAATACATATATTAATATTATTTTATTGGCAATTGTTTCTATTTATAATGCTCAATTACATTTTGATTCGTATAATGATTTGTTTTTTTTAATTATTGACGTTTTTATTTTATATTTATATCTATCCAATATTTTATAATATACAGATTAATGTGTTGGATGAAAGGTAGTGGATGTATTTAATATATTATAATAAAAATATAATTATATAAAATTATATATATATATATATATAATTATGATAAATATAATTACCTGTTTTGAAGCCATTATAATTCTTAATACTTAAATTCTGCGTAGAACTGCAACAGTGCAACGTATTAATGTATTATACATGTAGTATATTAGTATGTAGTATGTTGACTACGATCGTTGTTATTCAAACATAAAACGTAGAATGAATAAAATTTAATAAAATAGCGAATGATATTACTTGATATGATGTGGGTAATACCCTTCACGATAACTCTATAATTTATTATTATTTAGCCGCAACGCATACAACACAACAATAAATGCGCGTTTTTCGATTTATTTTGTTCATCATACTATTATGGTCATTATAGGCATAATGAAAATGTTAAATATAATCTTATTTTGTAGATAATTTATATAGATCTACCAATTCGACAAAAACCTCTAGTCCTAGAGGCGCAACCGGTGCCGTTTGTATTATTATTTTGGTTATTACTATTGTCTATGTTTCGTTAATTTTAAGATCGCAAGAAAACGTTATATACATATATTTTGGTCTTTTATTTTTTACTTAACATGGTCATTAATCATTACAAACTGAACTACGCATGGAATTCCTTAGTGTAACTAGATTATCCCGAACTTCATGCGATGACACATAGAAATTGAAATGTGTAGTCGATTTTGGGACCCAAACAGTACTTCGTATACAGATTAATAATTTACATTACATTTTCAATCTAAATGTGCCTACGTATAGAACAGTGGCGTAGCCAAGGGGGGGGGGCTAAGGGGGCTTAGCTTCCCCCATGGGCCATGTTTATATGTATAATGTATCTTGACTATTTAATGGAATCAATGCTCGTTTTAATCAAAGGCTTATTGATGTTATGCCACTTGAAGGACTTATTCCGGCCAATTTAAATATGTATGACGATAAAAATATTATAAAAGCTGCTAAAATATATGTCCAAGATCTCCATGATGATAACTCATCTACAATCAGGGCTGACCTATTCATATGGAGGCAACAATGGAGTCAAAATACTATTCCAAAACCGAATTCTGCTCTTGATTCACTCTCTCATCGCACCAATCTTCGACCTAACATTAAAATACTTTTACAATTATTCGCCACGTTACCAGTTACCTCTTTCACTCTGGAAAGAACGTTTTCAGCACTTAATCGCTTAAAAAATTTTTAAGAAGCACCATGTCGGAAAACAGACTGAATGGGTTAGCTATGGCTAATATAAATAAAAAAGAGCAATTCCATGAAAGTGAAATAATAACTGAATTTGCCAGAAATTCGCCTAAGAGAATGCAGCTGTCAAAGTGGAGCAAATGACTGAACACTGAAACCAAAATTATTATTATTATTATAAATTATATATTAATAAATATTTTTAAAACTATAATAAAATGCTTGAATTACGTTTAGAAACTTGGTGGTAGATGGTGGGGGGGGGGTTTAAGGGTGAATTCTCATATCCTCTCTTACCTTACTTATCCAAAAAAAGTGGTTAGCCCCCCCCCATTTAAAAATCCTGGCTACGCCACTGGTATAGAAGTCTTTTTTGCGATAAGTTTTTAGTGATGCTCATGAGATGGCTAATGGATATAAAACGGAGAAGTCACATTTGAGATTTAAACAGAATATCACATAGTAGTGGGAGTCATACTATTGCACATCGGGTATACTATACATTCAATATACTTAATTGCATTCTTCCAATAGGTTATGTGGTGGGACGTGCGAAAGCTCACGGAACCCACTGAGGTGATAATATTGGATTTATCGAAAAACGAGAATGACGGCGAACCGGAATGGAGTAGAAAAGCTCGCACCCACGGAGTGACTTGTATGGATTACGATTCATCGATCCCGATACGTTTCATGGTATGTACTGGTGTAGTTTATTCGTTTTTTAGTAGGATATTATTTCTAAACAATATTAATGACGGTACACTCTTTAAAATCCTATCTTGATTTTTAACTAGGAATATTTCGTTCATGTCGTTACCCGATAAATGCATTATATAAGCTTGTGGTTTTCAAACTTTGAACCATCTGATTGTATTTTTAATACACATTCAAGGCCATGCGAAGGGCGGGGGGCAACAGGACCATTTTTCTCCAAGCCCCATTTTTGGAATATTTTTTAAGTGTCCCTATAAAGTCTTGATGTATAATTGATGTATAATAATTAATATTAAAGCCCCGAATACACTGAGCAATTTTGTTTATCATATCTTATTACTATGGTCAAAGGACTCCCAAATTAATTTGCCCCTGGCCCCAAAAAACCTTGTAACAGCCCTGTTAAAACCATTAATTGTGCATGTTGATCAGACTTAATATAAATATCTGTGAGTTTTAGTCAGTTATAAAACTACAGGTTGCATAACTTATATATGAACGAAAAATCTTTTTTGTGGGAATGATTTAAAATTAAACATTTTTCAGAACTTATTAATACTATATTCGAGGTTTAAAAGTAAATGTTAATAAATGTTCAAAATCCAATGCATACAATTATTAATCTATTACGTATAATATAAAACGGTAAAATATTATATCCTGATTAAAATTTTTTTTTTTTACTTTATAGATTGGCACAGAAACTGGATTGGTGTTTAACGGCAATCGTAAGGGCAAAACCGTATTGGAAAAGATTTCAGCTACTTATTACTGTCATCACGGCCCCGTGTATTCAGCAAAGCGGAATCCCGCGTTCTCGAAAAACTTTTTGACAGTCGGTGACTGGCAAGTCCGGATATGGTCAGAAGACGTCAAGGAATCGCCTATAATGTGGACCAAGTATGTACCGTGGTATCATAAATATTTTATCACTAACGGAACGTGTAAGATTTGGAATTAAACAACATTTATATGTATATTTATTTGTAGACATCACGAGGTGCGGTTAACCGATGGCGCTTGGAGCGAATCGAAGCCATCGGTTTTCTACACGACCAGAGCGGACGGATTTCTTGAGTGTTGGGATGTGTTGCAAAAGCAAAGCGATCCAATAATGACAATGAAGGTTCTCGACGGGATAATGAGGGGGGGAGGTAGATTCATATCGCGCGACAAGTAACGTTCATTCGTTTCCGTTCAGGTGGCGGACCAGGCGCTGAACTGCATCAGATGTCATGAAGGAGGTGCTTTGTTGGCGGTCGGCGGCAACTGCGGTATAACGTATGTGATAAAAATGAACGATTGGTTCGTGACGCCAGGAAAAAACGATCGGGCGCTATTGATGACTGTGAGTCACGCGCGTGGACAAACCATGCTCATCCAGTCTGGGGGCGTATTTTAGGGGAGGAAGGAGCGATCACCCCCCTCTGAATATGTATTTAAAGAATCGATTATATATGCGAGAAGCACATTTTAAATTTTTTTAATGTGAATCATTTTATGACGAAATCAATTTACGCGTGGCTGTGAATACTAAATTGGGCTTTTTGTCGGGTCCATGCTTTAGTGAAAAATTAAATAAAACATAAGCGTACATTTCAAGACACAGACAGGTGTTAAAAAAAAACTACACAAAAGTCGATTATAAGTGGATCCGCCATTAGATAAAAAAAATAACCACAAATATTAAAGATTTACCAGATTTAAATTACCAAAAATTTTACTTGTACATTTTAAGCCTGAATTAAAGAAAAAATTTGAGTCGCCCCCCCCCCCCTAGAAATAAGTTTAAATACTTCCCTGATCCCACCGTGGACTGTTGATAGGTAAGGTGTGTTGTTATTAAGTGTTTCGCCAACAGATGTTCGACCGCGAGACGAAACGGGAGAAAATAATCGAAGCGAAACAACGAGAATTGAAATTGAAAACCAAATCGTCGGCTAAAGCGGACACTGCGATGGCAAAACTTAAATACGACAAATTAGTCGAAGCCGAAGCCCGGATGATCGCGGAGGCGGAAAAAGAATTCGACGATCTAATCGCAACAATCGTAATCACCGTACATTTATGTACTATACGCCTATAGACAGTGCCGGATTACTTGTTAGGTGGAGTAGGTGCCCACCTTAGGGCCTCTCTCATTTAAAGGGCCCTGTGAAAACGGAAAACCATATATTTTTTTTTTTTTTTTTAATAATACCTGTATTTTATTTACGAATTTACGGGACAAAAGTTATTATAAAATATAATGTATATAATGTTGCAGGTATTATATGCGGTAATAATAATGAAATTATTTTGAAAAAAATAGATAATTATAATTAATAATAATTAATTAATTTTCTTGCAAATAAAAAAAATTAATAAACATATTTTATTTATTATTAATAATTGGTTATTATTAAAGCTGTTAGTTTTAATTATTGGATAGTAATTTTAATTAATGATTAGTAATGTTAAAAATGTATGTAAAAAATAATTTTGTTGGGCACTAAGTTTTAATTGCCTAGGGGCCCACAAAAAATTAATCCTACACTGCCTATAAATATAGACTTTTTAGAAATTATACGAATAAGATATATATCTATAAAAATCAATATATTTAAAAAATAATGTTTGTGTATTTGCAGAATGAACAATTGATCGATGACAACAATGACAACAAAAACAAATTAAAAAATCGAGTAGAAGTGGGTGCTGATGAACTTCAAGATCAAACAAATGTTCAATAATATTTTGAACCTAGAATATTTATTCTATAATTACCCTGTTGTTTATACTAATATATTGAATACTGTTAAAAGGCCATTATTTAATTTACTTACACTGAGGTCTATACGGTATTTCAGTATTAACCTCAAAGCTACCTTATAAGAATAGTTTATGGTACATATGATATTATACAGTATAATAATTTTATTATTTTAGGCAAAAATTATAATTTTAAAACACAAATTGCTTTTAAATTATTTGTATACAGTATCGTCAAAATTAAATAACGCACCCAAGTACAAGCCAAACATCTATAATGATGTAAATATAGCGATATAACCATTAACCTGGTAACATACTGTAAAAATAAAATATCGAATGCTATACCAGTTACCGTATAATTACAAATGTATTAGGGTGATCGTTATTTATAAGTCATTTTTTTTTTTAAATATTATTCCGTATCCCATAGATTTGTTAAGTTACACGAGAAAGTAATTTTGATAACATTTAGAAGATGTGAATCAACCCCTGCTGGTGCCGAATCATGGTTGAAATATGGCAATTTAGGCTGGTATTACTGTTTTTTTAATTTTATTCAAAGACTATAGCAATTAGAGGTGGGAATTTTCGGTCTTTTGAATGATTCATATTTATAATATATAATATATAATAGATATTTATAAACAAAAAAAAAAAAGAATAAATAAAAAAAAAGTATAAAAGTTTTATAACAACCAATTGTAAAAAAATTTCTGTTGTTCTAGTACATCAAGATATGATATTAAATTATGCAGATCACACTAAAAACTTAGTAACTAATAGAAACAAAGTTAAATTTTCTATTTTAAGTTATCGTTATATGAAATATACAGATGAAGGACTTTATGCTAGTATCTCAGTAAATTCAACAACTGAAGAAAATTTCATTCTTCAAAAAATAAATACTCAATTAAATCTTACACTACCATCAGAAAAACTTTATAATGGACCATTAGCTATAAAACCGGCTAAGCTCAAAGATATAAACGATCTTAGTTCAAAATATGTACCTAGTGAATATTTGTGGTATATATAGCACTACAATCAACAAATATTCAAAATGATATTATTGAATGATATTATTAATTCCGGTTTGGATACTAATGAAGATTATTAGAATGTTATTTTTTAATATTAACCTATACTATTCTAGGAGTATTTATTTTTATTTTTTAACACAATGTTTCTAACATTTAATACTAAGAAAGTATTTATATTATATAAAATGTCTGACTGAGATTATGTTTTTGTTTAAGTTTTGTTCTTTAACACATCGTTTTTATTATTTTATACTAAGTATGTGATGATATTATTTATAACTTGTGACTGAGATTATGTTTTTGTTTAAATTGTATTGTTTATTACATTGAATTTCAATATTAAATATTCAACGAGTATAATGACACAATTTTTTTCTTACAAAGTTCCAAAAAAAAAAAAATTAATAAATTAATGCTTTAAAAATTATAAGATTAATATAATATGAACATAATCTCATAAATTTATTTTTTATGTATAAACTCCTTCCCTTCAAAAATGTTTTTATTGCTCCTCTGTTTGGGAGGGTTGGAGACAGAACCTCTTCTTGAAATATGTAGTGTTGGTACTTAGTAGTTTTTTTCAATCTTAAGAACTACTTGATTCTTATTTTTGTTCAATCATTTTTTTTAGATGAAACATCCCTTCTCCCCCTAAAATGTTTTCTTACTACGCCCCTGTAAGGGTAGAATTAATTAATATACAGGTTATTTATACAATATTATAAGAAATAATACATTTTTCATATTAATTACATTATTTTATACATTAAAAGTAAAAAAATATTTTTACGGTTCAACAATAAGACATCTCCAAGACTTAATTAAATTTTTTTTTGAGTATTTAAAAATACATTTTTTATAAAATTAATTATAATCATTGCCAAGGTATTTGAATAAATTTTTTGTACATTTTTAAAACAGTTTTTTGTTTCTCTTGAAAAATTTAAAAAAGTGGATATGTTTTTTTGTAGCCTAATAAAAAAAGTAATGACTTGAAGTGGAAATCAAGGGAGAGGCCACAAAAAAGATGGATGGACAGCGTTAATGAGATATGGAATGCAGCAACCCATGGTGGGGCGGATTGGCAAGTTATAGCGTATAGGTATTTTGACAAAATATAAATATAATATTTTAACTTTTTCAGATTTGAATATTGATGCCTATATTACAGAACAACTTAATTATTTATTTGATAGTGGCGCATAGCAAGTGTTGATGAAAATGTTAATAGTGTACAGAATCAGAATAAAAATAATATACAATGTAAAGCGTCAAGCCTTCTTTAATCTTTTCGTTCTCGTACTTCGTGCCTCGTGGTGTTCGTAGTGTTCGTACTTTCGTGTTTCGTAGTTCGTAGTTTTCGTACCTCCGAAGTCAGATTTAAATTTTGCAGTTCGCTTCGCACAATCGCACATGATGTCGAAACCCAGGAGTGTGATTTGGGAATATTTTGAAAAAACGCCGAACGCAGAAGTTGTAACATGCAAACTATGTCACGCTTCAGTCAAACCATGTGGTAACACAACCAATATACGCAACCACATAAAAAGAAATCACCCTTCAATTAAACAAAGCAAGGGTGCCGTTGTAAGTAAGATTGGCCGAATATCACACTCAGTGGCAACTAGTTCCACAGAACCACTAGCAGAAAATGTTGACGATCCTGATGTAGTTACAGATGACATTGATTTTGCTGAGGTAGCTAGAATCATTTTAACTAAGGTAAGATACTAAGATGCAATATTACTAATAATGTGCTTAAAACATTAACCAATTTTTTTTTTTTTTTAATATAGGCTCAACAAAAACAAGGGACACTTCATTTTGCTTCAACATCTTCAACTTCTTCTGGTATTGTAGACAATGATTCATCATTCAGTTTTAGTAGCAGTAGATCTCCATCTGTTCAGTCAATACAAACCACATCCGGCACATCCTCATCAAATACTCCACAGTCAGCGAACTTAAGTCTTAATAGGCAACGCACAATATCTGAGTCCATTTCGAATATCAAATATTATGATAGTAAGAGTACATTTTATAATTCTTAGCTATAAAATTATAATAAATTGTCTACATTGTTTTTGAAGGAGGATATAAGACACGAGCCATCACGGATGCACTGATCTACATGGTTGCTAAAGATAATCTGCGTTATCAATAACAGAAAAACAGGGCTTTCAATTTTTCATGCAGAAAGCAGCTCCTATGTACAAGGTTCCATGTAGGAAAACCTTAACTAAAATGATGAAAAGTAAATATGAAGTTTTATCCACATTAATCAAATCCAAACTAGGTCTTGTTGATTACTTAACCTTAACATCGGATATTTGGACTGACACACTAAATACAACGAGTTTTTTGGGAATGACTGCGCATTTTTTAAGTTTGGATAAAGTTACTCTTGACAGTGTCACAATTGGTGTGTTGGAGTTGTCTGCCAGCCATACAGCTGAGAATATTACCATTTGGTTTGAACATATTCTTGTTTAATGTGGTATTAAAAAAAGCCAGATTTTCACCGTCGTCACCGATAATGGGGCAAATATATTATCTGCCGTAAATAAAACTTTTACCCCCGATAAACATTTGCCATGTTTTTCCCACACCCTCAATTTGGTTTCTGAAAGGGCACTGGCAAATCTTCCCGATGTGCATCATGTAATAAATAAAATTAAAAGTATTGTAACATTTTTCAAGCAATCGGTAGCGGTTTCCGACGAACTTAGAAAATTGTGCGATTTCAAATTAAAACAATCGGTATCAACACGTTGAAACTCAATTTATTTTATGATTGACAGATTCCTTTTATGTTTGAACCACATAGCTTCAGTTTTAATTAATATTCGCCGGGGTCCCGAAATGTTGACAGTTGATGAAATTGATATAGCGAAGGAGATGTTGTTAGTGTTAAAGCCAATGGAGGTGGCAACAAGGGAATTATGTGGTCAAAAATATGTTACAGGCAGCACAGTTATACCCTTAATTAACTGCCTTATTAAAAAAACATAGGATATTGATTTAACCCATCCAACAGCTTTAACCTTAAGGAGAGCTATTTTAGACAATTTAAATAAAAGATTCGGTAGGATGGAGGAGAGAAGTCTACTAAGCATTTCAACCATATTAGATCCTAGATTTAAAACTATTCATTTGAATAACGCATTAGCCTGTTCAAGAGCTATTAAATGTATTAAAAATCAAATTATTGAAATCAAAAGTAATTGTGATGAACCTAGCTCCTCAAACCAAGGCTCTAATGATGATAATGTTGAAAATAGTGATAGTTTGTGGTCAGTTCACAATGAGTTGGTTACAAAAAAAAAGCTGCATCACAAAGTTTAGAACAGTCTAAAGAGCGAATTCCTACCGAACTTAAGCATTATTTAAACCAGCCCACAATACCGTTAGGTGATGACATTCTAAAATATTGGGATATAAATGGCAATATGTTCCCTCTTTTAAAAAAAAATTGTACAGCCATATTTGTCCGTAGTAGCAACTTCCGTCCCTTCGGAAAGATTATTTTCTAAAGCGGGAAATATAATGACTGAAAAAAGAAACCGATTAAAGGGGGAAGAAGTTGCAACAGCTTTTATTTCTGAGTTCCCTAAATTTTGAAGACTGGCACATAGAATAAAAGTAATTTATCTGTACAGCCTTTTGTATATTATATAAGTTGTAAATATGTGTACCTAATATAATGTATCTGTACAGCCTTTTGTATGTATAATTTGTAAATATGTATAATGTAATTATCTGTATATTATTTGTTAATATGTACAAAACGTTTAATGAATCAATAGTGAGCTAATGGTACCTTAAACAAGATTAAGTGGCCCACGATTGGTAATTAAAATTTAATAATTGTTGTAAAAAAATATGTGAAAGTACCAATGATACAATAAATAAAAAAAAAACACAGTGTTTACCATAGTCATTGTTGTGTTATTTATCTACCTTCATTAAATACCTTAATCTTAACTCATTAAATTTAAACTTAAATTGTATCAGATTCTTACTTATTATATATTACATTATATGGTGACACGTCAAAATATCCCGGTCAAAATATCCCCGACAAAATATCCCTAAACCAAAATATCCCCAACAAAATATTCTATGACAAAATATCCCGCGTAAAAATATCCTCGACAAAATATCCCCGACAAAATATAATATAATAACTGTTGCGATTAGAAGTAACAATCGCACTTTATCTAATCTAGTATTATTCATTATTTTGATAATGGTAATATAGTGTGTCATTTTATATCATTACCTAAAGTGCGTGTCGTGAGCATTTAACAGTCTTAAATCAAATTATTTAACTAACATTTTATATTTAATTAAAAAATGCTAGAATTTATTAAAAGCCAAAAAGGCAATAATTTACTAATATTTGAAGGATATTTATTTAGTATACATCAAAAGAGTGAAAAAATAATAATTTGGCGTTGCACTGATTATAAAAGAAAAAATTTTTTGGCAAGATGTTACACAACCACAGACGACGAATCAGGTTTGTTGATTCATGATTACATTTTAGGACGCGGATATAATAATATATATAATAATAAAATATAAGATTTTTAATATCAGATTTTTAAGTAATATAAAATTGATGACGATTGTAAAACAAATACTGCTCGTACAATTATTCTTAATAGGCCTGGATATAATAATATTATATTGTCATATACGTATTGTCACAATTATTATTAATATTTTTGTAGGGGAATTCCTTGGTAAGAGAGGAGATCATGAACACGCTCCAGATGCAGCCGGATTAGAATCAAAGAAGGTATAATAGAACGAATAAAAAAAGCTAGTGATTCTAATCAGACAACAAGAAATATTATAAGTGAGGCATTTTCTCAATCACCTTTACCAATTGTAGCTAGGTTACCTTCAACTGTTGCGCTTAGTCGAACAATTCAACGTTCTCGAAATCGAAATAATGTACCTCCGCCCAACCCTGTGACTGTTGATTCTTTAGTAATACCTAGAGAATACACATTAACCTTAAGTAATTTACCTTTTTTGCTATATGACAGTAAAAAATAATGAAAATTGGGATATTAATAACAGAATATTGATATTCACAACAAATGAAAATTTAAATATACTGAATGTCTCCGAAATATGGTTCGCAGATGGAACGTTTAAATCTGTACCCAATATATTTTATCAGCTGTATACTATTCACGGTAACATTGACTGCACTGTATATCCACTTATATATATATTAATGTGTAATAAAAACGAAAATAGTTATTCCGAAGTACTAAATCAAATTAATATACTCAAATCAAATTTACGACCAAAAGCTATTGTGATAGATTTCGAACAAGCATTTATAAAATCATTTAAAGAATTATATACTGATGTTAAAATACATGGATGTTTTTTTCATTTTACCCAGTGCTTATGGCGAAAATTGCAATCGTGTGGATTAAAGAACAGGTATTCCACAGACGCAATATTTGCCCACGAAATAAAAAAATTATCGGCTCTTGCTTTTGTACCTGTTGATAATGTTATTTCTGCATTTGAAGAATTAATTAACTCCAACTACTACGTAGACAATGAAGAAGAATTACGAACATTTGTTGATTATTTTGAGGACACGTGGATTGGGAGACCAACACGTGGTGGTAGGCCAAGAGCGTCTACTTTTCCAATTAAAATATGGAATATGTTTGATTCTGTAACGGAAGACTCTCCCAGGACAAATAATGCAGTAGAAGGATGGCACAGAGCGTTTAATTCTGCACTTGCAGCTAACCATGTAACAGTGTGGAAGTTCATAAATATGTTAAAACGAGAACAAGGTCTGCAGGAGGCCAAAATGGAGCAGCAAACAGCAAGTGCACCTCAACAAAAAAAAAGGCGAAAGTATAAAAATTTGGACGAGCGGTTAATTGCTGTTGTAAAAGGATATGACGAAACCAATAACAATAAATATTTAAAATCAATAGCACATATTTTAGTATAAATTTTTTAATTCATTTTTTGTATACCTTAAATGTATTAATATCTTTATGTAATTTATATTTTATATTATCATAATAAGTGTAATAATTTTTGACGAAAAACATACCATTTTAATATATTTTTAAAAATATCTTGATTTTTGTATTCAGTAAATGTATTAATATCAATGTAACTTGTATAAAAAGGTTTACATTTTTAATTATTAGTTACGTGGGATATTTTGTCGGGGATATTTTTACGCGGGATATTTTGTCATAGAATATTTTGCCAGAGATATTTTGGTTTAGGGATATTTTGTCGGGGATATTTTGACCGGGATATTTTTACCGGGATATTTTGACGTGGAACCACATTATATACTTTGGTACTATTTTATGTTAATGCTAGACGTTGTTGGGGAGTAACTTAACTTAAGTTATAAGTTACTGTAACAAAATTATTTTTTAAGTAATTTGATGGTAATTTAATTACATTTTACTGTAAGTAATGCAAATGTAACTTAAGTTACTTGTTTGTATTAATTATTACTAAATTACTGGTTACTTTTTTTTGTTATTTAACTATTTTAAAAAACATGCAAACAATATTATTTTTTTAAAGTATAATACGGCTTTACCCTCAATTACTTCTGTTGAACTTTTGTTTAGCATAGCAGAATATAATATATATATGCACTACAAAGTGATCTAAAATTAGTGATTGTAATTTTAAAAACGCAATGTTGTTTAAAATAAATTTGAAAAATAAAGATTAATATTCAATGTGCAGCAAAATTAGTATAAATTATTAATAATTTCTTATTGTTGATTGTCATTATTTTGTTTGTGTATTGC
>NW_020272977.1:0-7514 GCF_003268045.1 Sipha flava | reverse complement strand
TTTTTTTCCCCAGCCCTTCAATGTCAACCCAGAAACTCCAAACCTGTTTTAAAACATTTCTCTTAGTTAGCAAGAGTTTGCAAGCCAACTTTGAGAATTTGTAAGTATAGGTAGTTAATAAATATTGACTGACAACTTTTTATTAATATAAGTTAACTTAATAAAATGTAAATTAATACAATCCCTTATACTTTAGAAAATAAAAACAAATATCAGAAAATGGTATACATTAATAAATGTGGATTAATATTTCGTTCACTTTTTATTTTATTAATTTTCTGTATTTTGTTCTGTAAATCGTTATGTAATTCCCAGGATCCAGTTTTACGTCTGATGTAGGTAACATAGTGCCCAGATATGTAATGTATGATTGAAATAATGATAAACCTAAAACATATTTTTTTCATTAACTTCTATTAATATTTATTGAATGATGTTATAATAAAAAACCTGCTTAGTAGTATTATATTCGATTTGTTTATGAAAAATTGTAAACTACATTAAGTTTTTTCAGTATAATGTTTTAATTATTTTACAAATTAGAGTAAATCTTACCTTGACTTTTCAATCTCAATTGTTTCTGGAAAATCATCAATTTTGTAACCATCTGTATGACAAAGTGTATCTGCCTCGATGAAAATAGTATTACCTAATTTTCTATATGTTTGAAGAAGTCCTGTGCAGCTTAGATTTTGACAATAAGTAATTTTAATTTTTGTATATTCCAAAATCATATTCTTTAAGTTTAAAAATCCTTTATTTTTTTTTAAAATCAATGTTGGTGATGGCTGTGTTTTTTCTATAATACAATTTTTAGTACAACTTGTATACTGAATTGCACTTGGGTCAGTCTTAAAAAAATCATAAATTATTTTGGTTACATTACATTCTGCATTTATGTATTTAATAGTTGGTATGGTAGATTGAACTTCAAAATGCTGCATTATTAGCTCCAATCTTTTATGATATGTTACAGTGCTTGATCCGTTCAACGCAATGTCTTTGGCCATACCTAACATTTTATTTTTAGAATTATCAACATGAATTCTGAATTTTTCATTATCTATATATGCAACACATAATCCAACTAATATGGCATCAAATGAACACGTATTGGATAAAATGTATACATTTTTGTTAAATTTGCAGGTTGCTGAAATATTTCCATTTAATATTAAGGAATTGAGGTGAGATCTCATTCGTGACGTGTTCAATATTCTGTCGATTTCGGGAAAATGATCCATATATTTAGTTAAACGTTGTTTTTTTTTTAGTTTTAATATTCTGAAGTGGACCAATTTTATCCATTTTAAGACCTCCCCATGTTTCTTCTTCATGAACAGTCGCTATACTTAATGATGAATTACAATCACTGTCATCGGGATCGAAGCGTGATTCAAAAAAGTCATTATTTTTTTCTTCTGTAAATGTAAATGTATTTTATTATTAAAATTATAATATTATAAACAATTTATAGTCAATTCAGCAATTGCCTATTATTATTATTATATTTAAAAGTATTTTTTTTTTTAAATTAACCTGTGCTATGCATTTCTGGATCTAATAAATTATCAACTGAAGACAACGACAACGATCCTTTTACCAATTGACTACGTTTTTGAGGTGATGGTGTAATATGTTCTGTAAAAACTAATACGTATTTTAATAAATTATTATCGATAGGTTGATACTAAAAAGTTCATATAATTTTAATGTACTACATACTAGTGTCTGATTTACATAGTGGACTAATTTCACTTTTTGATTTTAATGATATATTGGTTTCAATTTGGTCAGAATCACTAGAAGACAATGACCGCGATCCTTTTACCAATCGAATACGTTTTTGGGGTGACGACTCAAATTGTTCTATCAATAAAAAAAGTTTTAAAACTATAATGGTTTAATAACATAGCACTTTTTTAAAAATTAATATGTAATTTTAAAACAATTTACCTGTGGACTTGACATCAATTTGAATACTTCTTGCTATTTTCATAATTTGATCTATGTTAATCAAATGAGTAGAGATAAAACGGTCAACGGATAAAAGATTAGATTTTTGTGAAAGAATATTATTTTTTAATTCTGCAAAGTTTCCTTCAACTGAAGCAGATGTTGCAGTTTCATATGGAGACTTGAAATTATCCATCATAACGTTAGACCATAATGGAAATTCTTTTGAAATCCTTAAAAGTTGTTTTGCGAATTCTGGAATGTAAAATGGACTCAATTTGTCTCCTTTTTGAGATGAATTAACAATACTTTTGTTTTTAATCTGGTTCAAAAAATATTGTACTGTGTTGGAAGTTAAATTATTTTCATCGTCTGGTATTTGATTATCGTCCATGTCATCGTTAGACATGAAATCATCTTCATTTTGTAAATAACTGTCATCATATAAACATTGTTCATCATTTATTTTCATAGGAGGCAAACCTTTAATTTTATTTATTAACTTGTTACGTGAAATTTCACTCGGACAATCTATATTGGACGATAAACATCTACCTTCTGTGTCACTGTAACATACTGTTAATGTGTCTACAAGAATATCTTCATACTCCGATAAAGACGTGGTTTTTATTAATAATCTAATACATCTGACGTAAAATTCTTTCAATAGCATTGTTCTTTTACCTTGCCAGCACTTCCATCTACAAACTAATTTAATCAAATGAGCAATATCAATCCTTACATAGCAAAAAAAGTTTTTCAGATTCTATACTATTATGTTTCTGCATTATATTAAAGCACTTATTTACATACTCATGTAAAGGTATCCCGTTACAGAATGCTCTAGTTATGCCTCCTAGTAAAGCTTTTGAATAATCACAAACAGCTTCCTGAGGAATTGGGACTCCATCTTTTAACCACTGCGCCAACCAATAATATATTGTTAATGTATCCTGTTTTTTCACTAAGCATCTGTGTTACAGGAACTTGATATTGTGGATTTGAAACAACAGCTTCATATAAAAAAATATGACCTGACTTAATATTTTGTTTTGTCCTGACAATTTTTTTAACTAAGCTTCCTGTAGCATCAATAGCTAGTCTGCAGTACGACTTTTGCAAATGTTTATATACAACCAACTGATATGGAGTCCAGTAATGAACAAATAACTTATCAGCGCTAACCATATGAATTTGACCACTAAATTTTCCATGCTTTAACTCAATTAGGGATTTAATCGGGCACTTATCATTAATTCCAAGCACATCATCTTTGAACTCTTGCTTGCATTTCCTTAAAACCGTTTTATTGTAAATATTTGGAGGTAATTTGTCACCAAAATCGATTGAGGAAACAGCGTTTCGTTGCCAATTACCAGCACCAGAGTGTAACAACTCTTCTCCAATATCATACCTTTTTTTTACCATTTAAAGGTCTTTTTGACATATGTTCTGGCCAATTATTTCTAGTTTCTTGAGTCACAATGGTTATGATGAGAGGAAATCCTTCCTTGGGTTTTTTTTTCAGCCCAACCAACTAGTTTTGACTGACAGTCCTTACATTTTCCTTCAAATTGTAAATAATGTTTACTGCGTTCAATAACTGTATTAACCCTGCAGTGTTTGTATACAAACGTACAAGGAACTTTATAATTGTTTAAAAAACGAATCATTTATTATATTTGTCCATATCCCCGGTTTTAACACTGTAAATTTTCTTTTTGTTTTCCCATAGCGCATTTCAACAGGTTTCATTCTTAGAAATTCTTGATATGGGACTTCAAATTTAAATGATTTTAAATTCCCATCATAATCAGAATTATGGTCTTCGTCTAAATTTTGAGGACTTCTATTTATCTTTTCTTCGTCAATGTCAGAAGTATATTGAAATTGTATGAAGCCTAAGGTTTCCTTCAAAATTGTTTGCCAGGAATGACGATCTTGATAAATATTTATATACAAAGTTTGGCCAGTAATTTTTTCCTTCAAAGTGATCACTTATTTGTTTCCAAATAGGATTTGAGTATGGTAACAAGGATTCATTTGAATCAAAAAGATCTCTACCAACTTCTTTAAGATATTCAAGGACAATACCGTAATCTAACCTTGGTTTTCTTCCACCTTTTGAAATCTAATAGAAAAAAAAAAAATTGAAAAATATCGACGGTTATCTACAGTTTTATTTTTTTTGTAGGTATATTATGGTTATAATGTAGGTACTATAACATTATACATTTGAGTAAACCGCAAAATTAAAAAAAAAAGTTCACCCCCTAGACGATTATTAAAAAATATAAAATATAAAAATTATTATCTTAAATGAAGAAACTTTTCTATTATGCATTTTGATCCATTTTGAATATTTATGTAATTAAATTTTTGTAATATGATTCATGAATCGCCCTGCATATATTTTGTTTTAAATTGAAATAATAATATTTTATATAAGACAACAAATGTAAATTTTTTAATAATAATATTTTTATTACTTTTAAGTGGAATTCAATGACTGGTAAAAGGTTTTTGTTACCTATTGGTTTGATTAGAATATTTTAATTAAGTTATATTATACTTATTATGTTTTGGATTCTGAACAAGTGAAGAATGTATTGATTTTACTATGATGTGTTTCTTTTTTTTTTTTTGTGTCTGTGCACACCATAACTACTCGAAATAATGCTTCAATTTTAAACTTCATGGGTAGTTTTCGATAGAAAAAACGAATATCGGAATACCTTAGAGAGGTGAAAAGTGAAAATCCCTATAAGTTTTCAAATGCGGGGGAAAAAACAAAAAAAAAAAAAATGAAGAAAAACCGGTAATTTTTGTGCAAAACCAGTTTTTGGCAAAATCGATTATTTTATTTAGCTGTTACTCAAAAACCAAAAATTGTGGATATTTTAAATTTTCACCAAATGTTTATATTGGAGTCATCTATACGTGGTACAATTTTTGAAAACTTTTGAATTTTTTTGAGCTTTTTATAGACAATATAAATTTTCAACTTTTCTTAGTTTTTTTTTCTGAAAGGTGAATAAAAAAAATTTGGCTCGCCAAAAAATCTTGAAAATATAATACAAGACTCCTCATAAGTTATAATTATCGGTATGAAAATAAAAATCCAAAGCGTAATGTACGATTTTTTTTTTATAAGCAGAGAAAGTTCACATTTTTACGAAATGTGTAAAAAATTCGCCAAAATTTGAAGTTATTTTGTAGTTGAAAATTCTTATAATTTTAAGTATTCAAAACTAAGAATTGTAAATTTGATACAAAGTTTTCCATACGTTTTCTTTCAATTATCTGTAAAAAAAATTCCACTGGAATAATACCAAAATTTTTTATGAGTGTTTGAAATTACAATTTTTTCACATAATCGCGTAAAATAACAATTTAGGCATCATTGATTTTTGATATTTTTTCTTATTCAAAAAGTATAAGTCGTAGAAACTTTAAACTTTTGCCAAATGTTTAAATTAGTATTTTCTTTGCATGATTTTCTTTTCAAAACATATCGTTAATTTTTAAGCTATTATAGGCATATGAAATATTATATTTTTCTTAGATTTTTTTTATTATAAAAGTTGATAAAATGTGTTTGACTCAGTAAAAAAACTTGAAAATGTAATAGAAGGTTTGGCATAAGTTTATCTAAAAGTGATTCAAAAATTATTCAAATGCATAGGCATAATTTTTTGTTATAAGCAATTGAAGTTCAAAAATCGACAAAATTTGTCGAAATCACGAATATTTGCAAATTATTTTGTAGTTAAAATGTATAAAAATGTTTGTATTTAAAGATAAGAAATGAAAATTTAATACAAGATTGTTCATAATTTTTGCTTACAATAAATATAAAAATATCGCGATTGGTTCAATTGAAAAATTTTAATGAGCATCTGAAACTATAAATTTTACTACATATATTACTTTAATTGAATTTTGAATATTACTATATCATAACAATTACTTTAACTAGGATATTAAAATAAAATATATTATAATTTAAGGCTGACATCTTCAAATTTGTTCAGAATCTTTTTTTTTTTTTTTTATAATATAAAATAATTCCAAAATCTATCCTATAATGCCTAAACTATCAATTAATTTCGTGTATCCTACCCAACTCCTATGTCCTGTGTTTTTTTATTTTCATTTTTCTTTAAAAATTATAATACAAACCAAGGACTGGTCGTTTTTATTGTAATATTAGTATATATATACCTATATTGTTTTATATACTACGTCTGCCTGCCCCCCCCCCCCCCCAATTCGAGCACTGTATACAGTACACTCATTGATTTAAAACAGTATAAAATGTATATTGGTATAAGCAGTGTATTTAATCAATGGTGTCAATATCCATACAACAAAAAAAGTAAAAATGAAACTAATTATAATTATTTAACCCATCGGATAACTTTTAATTTTTAGATAATACTAATTAGTAATTAGTAATTAGTAATTATATATACTTAGCATTATTATACATACCTCTGAAGTCATTGTATTTCGTAAAACATATACGAGTTAGATGTTAGAAATTAGAATAACTATATTCATCAAACACAAAATTATATCGTCTTCATACGAAACGTGTGAACAGAATGATATTCCGTAAAAATGTAAAATAAAAAACGGATAACAGAAGATAAGGAATTATAGGTTATAAATAGATATCAATGTAGTAAATCGCCAATGCACACAATAGCGTTAATTTTTATAACGCGTTCAGATACATTCGCGCGCCGCCACATATTGTTAGTTCGTGCAGCCTTTCTATATATAACTATTATATTATAATTTTGACTTGTTTGGTGTTTTTTTTTTTTTATTTTATCTTTAATACTATTAGAATTTTAATCATATTGTCATCGGAAATTCCATGTATAAGGTATTGATGTTATATGATTAAAAACTTGTAGTGAAACCACGATGTAGTCATTTTCTATCTTTGATTAGGATATTATTGAGTTGTTTTTTTACGGCATTTGGTTAAGTCATTTATGATTTTATCCACCAGGAGCGCCAAGAAGGCCTATTTTGTTTTCGTTGTTATATAGCATATGCCAATACGCTATAATATATTATGAACATTATACTTCTTTAACTGTTTAAAGTTAAAATTTGACTGGTTTTTAGTTTTTTAAATACTTATCAATATTATAATATAATAAATAATAATATCGTCCTGGCTTCGAGGGACTAGAAAAGTCCATAACCAACAACCTTAGTAAGTTAGACTCATACTTTAAATTGTGTAGACTAAAGCCTAACACAACAAAAACGGAAGTAACAGTATTCCATTTGAATAATAAAAAAGCTAATTAAGAAATAAATATAAGCTATGGTGGTCAGTAAGTTCGAAATACTAAGCACCCAAAATATAATTGTTTAAAACAGGTTCGGAGTTTCTGGGTTGACATTGAAGGGCTGGGGAAAAATCGTAGGGGTTGGAGTTTTTACTTGCAAATTGCGGAAGTGGACTTGGCAACATGACAGGGCTGCGTAAAGTTAGCCCTGCATTTGATCCAGCCCTTATAACTTCTTTGTTATTG
>NW_020272976.1:301506-350076 GCF_003268045.1 Sipha flava | reverse complement strand
TTTTTCTATCGATCTTCTATCGATTTTCTATCGCGTAGCAACAAGATAATTACATTATATAATTTTATGAGTAATATTCTTGATGCTCCTTGACGTGATTTAAAATATGTTTATTTATTTATTTAAGTGAATAGTTTATTGTTCATCTTTATATAAAAAAAAATTACTATTATATTATTTTCATTTTAACTGTGGTTTTGAGAATTTACCTGCTACTGTTAAGGAAATTGTGAACGAGAACGTTCTCTTTCGGCTCTTGAATATATAAAAATCTATTTGAGGTCTACACAACTGCATCAACCCGATAGACAGCAAAATTCCTTTTTAATATGAAAAATAAACTATTTCAAAAGTTTGAATTTTTCTGTTATAATGACTGAGCATATACTCTTCTATCTGTTTGAAAGCCACGGTACATTAGTTTAAAGTTTAGAAGACCAATACGGACTACAGCAACAGTATTCACCTTTCTTTTTATCTCATCCGACTGAGAAATCTTACCTGTTTTTATTTTAAGGTTTTGTATAAAATAATCTGATCGTTTTTTTTTAGGATTTTTGGTGCCTTTTTTTAATATAAAAGTAATATTTAGTTTCAATTTGAGTGCTTTTTTTTTAGTGTTTTATAGGACCACATTCATTTAACTGTTATTGTATATTTTCATTGCTTAAACAACTCCAAGCGTAATCATGTGTAATAAATAATGATTATAATTATTGGTAATGTTAATGATATAATGTGGAATGAATTTTTCAACGATATGACGAATTGGTGAAAATTAATAGCAAAAAGTGTTACCGATTACTTTTAAAATTATTATAATATAGGTAGTTAATTACATGCAAGTGTTTCTAAAATTGTTAACATATGTTTTTGCGGAGGCATCGACGTTATTGATTAGTGAATATTAATAAACGGTCACTTGGTAATGGTTATCGGTTACTATGCGTGTATTGTAAATAACAATAAGAACATGGGCAGTAATGATGTTTAATGATTAATTCAGAAAATTATAGTTACGAAATAATCTGACTCAGTGCACGCTCCTTGTTACAATATGAATACTGTTAATTTATTAATAGGTTTTTTTGTAATCTAAATACTCAGTTCCACGCTCCTTTTTACAATATTAATATTGTTAATTTAATAGTAGCTTTTTTTACATGCATTTTTAATGTAATCAGTCGATACACAATGGTCTACAAATATTTTTGTGCTTTGTTTCCCGCGGAAGTTAATCCATTTCGAAAAACTGAACACTTATTAAAAATAAATTTAATGACCATTAGACGTGCGTATTCCATGGACCGTACTCGCGATTATTTCACGTTCCCTGATGTTATATTATGTAGATCGATTAAAAAACGTCGAAACGTGCACGCGTACATGTTTCTTGCCTTGTTTATTATGTTTATCCGTTAGTAATGATAAAAAAATAATCGCTCCAGTATAGATGTATAACATACTATGTACGATGACAAAACTAGTTACTATTATTATTATTTTTTTTTCTGTTGCATAATACGTTAAAAATATGTTTAAATAAATAACACACACGGTTTTTTTTTTTTTTTTTTTATGTTGAATTCGATAAATATTTAAAACTCCATATTTTCACTGTATTATAATCATTTGTTCACCTTATCTACACGCATCTCTCGTTTCTACCGGTTTAACGTGCGTAATGTACTTGTTGTTGGGTTAAATATTTCGATAAAAAACGATAACGAAAACCTAACCAATATTATTTGCACTTTAGAAGCTGTTCGTTTAGAAACGGGCATTGTTCGAAACGTATTGGTGTTGGAACGTATTCGCATATCCGTTATCGCGACTAGATGTATTGTTGCACAGTAATGTAGTGGTGATCGATCACTCGTTGTGACGGATGTGATCGAAACCGACGGAGATCTAAGTTTGGAGAAATTCGATTTCGGATCGGATTCAATTAACATTGTCGAAGTATACGTGTATTACGCGTACAGAAAACAAATGAAATATTGAAAAAATTGGAAAGATTGTTAAAATACGATCGGAATGAAATCGCTGACCCGACGGATGATCTCTCGTAGTTTTAAATTTTAAATGTTCCTGACGTGCCCGTACGTGTAGGAACGATTTGTACGTAAGATAAGGTTTATTTCATTTTTTTTTTCTTTTTAATCAAGACATTTCATTTGGACTTTTCGTTCAAAGTCCGTTTCATAACACACCGTACACACATTATCACCACAGACCGTAGTACATTGATACATGTACGTGTGTTATGTATTCTCTCGCAGCGGTTTGAATGTTATTCAAGGTGACTGTCGGATGGAGCGTTCATTTTTTTGTTCGAGAAAATGCCGACACATTATTTCGAGCGAAAACACTGGTTTTGGACGTCGGGTGTTCCGGAATCGGCCGAACAGCTTCGGTCCACATCAACAGCCGTTCGGACTCACGTGGACTGTACATTACGTGGTGTCATTTCGATGCACGACAATTATTACATCCGTTGTACGGACAACAAAACACGTCTTGTCCTCGTCGAAAGTTCGCGCACTCCAAAGATAACGGCGTATACATAATTTAATAGATAGAACCCGAGTAAACATACAACGTACACAATCGGTGACGGATTTGAGTGTCAAGAGACCGGAGTGCAAATAACAATTAGAGGCTCGTTAAAGTTGTTTTTTTTTCCGTTAAAGCAACTTCTTTTTTTCGTTTCCGTGTACCATTCTTATTCACTCGTTATTTTGAGTATCGTTCATTAACGGCCATAAATACTAATCTGATGATTTTATTTTGATTTCTTACGAGATGAAATTTGTTCCGCGGAACAAGAAACGGCTATGCGTTCGAGTTCAGAACGCATATTGTTGATGATTTCAAAAACTCAACTGAACGCAGTATCGTATTGCAGTCGATTATAAATGTTAATCAAATTTATTTTGTTTTTCCGTCGAGGTCGAGGTAAAAGTTTCGAGCCTCCCTACACGAATATGACCAAACGTCAACGCTCGACGCGCACGGTTACTGGCGTGTAACTCCAACGACGTGCGTTCGTCCGGTGCATATAAACCGATCCGGCCGTACCCGATGTCGGGGGCCGGCTCCTCGGCAATCGTCCCCCGATCGCCACACGAACAACGATGGAAAGGCGTACGAACTCGCGGGAAACAACGAACCTGCGAATGGGCGCAGGCGGTGTACGCGCGCATTTTGCGCAGGAGGTCGATTTTCGACGGTCATGGTGTGACGAAGACGGGATTCGTGGGAAGTTTGACTGGTACACACACACGCGAGCGCTCGCAGGGATCCATACGCCGTTCACACCCGTCACGCCCGAAGGGATTTTCGGCCGGTCGTCGTGGGGTCCTGTCGCGCGAGTACTTGCGCGTGCGTGCGCGTGCACTTATGATCCTCGTCTTCGCCCACCGCGCATATCCATCTCGGTACGTGTGCGGACGCGGGACCATGTGCGCAACACATGCCAACAGACTTGTGGTAATATCGCATCGGTTGCGGATGTTGTGTACGGAGTGCTCGCTAGCCCGTGTGACTATATCCAACATGGCCGATCGCGCGGTGCCATCGGTTATTGGAGGAACCCCGACGTCGGGTGTCTACGCGCAGCTATGAATCGTATTGCATCGCACGTACCCGGGGCCGACGTAAATGTAAAATGCGCGCACAGGAGCCGTCTTTGCCTGCGCGGGGACCCCTTTCACAAGCATAAGTGAACGGTTATTATATCCTGCTGGTTTCCGAACCGTAACAAACGTTTGAAATTTAAAACGATGTTTTATTATAGACCTAACTGTTCGTTCGAAAACGTATCGACCATGTTATTTCATCGCGGAAGTATAACAACAATAGATAGCCTTGTAGCCGCCAGTCATTGTACGTCGACAACTTGCTGTGAATCACGTTTGATGCTGAATGTTGGTCGAATATGATTTTTGAGTTACAACATATTATTTAAGCTTGACAGTCAAATGTTTAATTGAGAAGGGTCGCGTCAATATGCCGCTACGTAAATATCTAAATCATATTTTTCGGAGCCTCCGTCGATCGAGGGCCCTGGGCTCGTTTCCCACGTGCTATTTGGTTAAGATTGACAGATAGGTGAGTAAAAACATTAATACATCGCAGAGTACGACGGTAATAAATTTGCAGTGTTGCAATTTTATAATAAATGTTACCGTTTGTCTTTAGCCGTCAATTCAATCAGCAATATCTTTGCAGGCGTACGAGACTTTTTCCGAAACGTTTATGCAGTGCCATAGTTCTAAAAACAAGAGCGTGTCGCGGAAATTCAGATTTTTGCCCGCACGAAAGTCCTACTGGTCACCTCATTCAATTGATATGCAATTATTTTAATATTTTTTTTAATTATTTTAATTCAGTCATCGGCCGTTTTTGCAAAAGATCTTTTTTTTGACCGGCTGACTGACGGCTGCGGTTGAAATCACGTACGTTGTGCAACCGTTGTATCTTCATGTGTTGTCGAAAATACGCGTTTGCCACACATTTGTTTTTGGTTTAAGAGAAACGTAAATCGTTTTCGACCGCATCAGCGTTGTTAAATCGGAATAGTATATTAAAACAATTTGGGAAAAACTTCAACTATATTTACGTTCATTAGTGTAAGAATATTTTACAAATTTGCTGGACGTAATTGGAACGGTCCCAAATTGTATTTACTACGTTTCTAAAAAAAGCTCAATGACTACATTGGCTCTATAGTATACTATTATATGCATACGCGCTACGATAATTCAAACACATTAATTTCCACAAAAAATGCGAAATTTAAACAATCAACTTTGAAAACCAATCAAGATTACCGGCTCTCAGTTATTAATCTTATTAAAATGTGTAAATTTAAAGCAAACCAAGATCACTGGTGTACAACGATTTGACGATAATCGCAATGATTAATGCTTACGGATTATTCAACGTGTATGTGTGCCAAAACACCGCGGGCCTTATTAACTACAGTATCATAACGATCGTATTCGGTTTCGGTTTTTCGACGTCAAATTCGAATAAAACGTTACTTACAACCGCACTAGTAAAATGTGATCATTCAATATTTCGACACGATATATATTCTAGACGAAGTCGGCAACGACGAAAACGATATTTTTACTCGATAACCGCGCGACAGGATAAAATATATGAAAACCATAAAACAACGATAAAACGTCGTGTAATGCGTATCGTAAAATTAACATTGAAATCGATGTACTAATTATTGTTTGCGGGTAAACAAGGAAGCGCGCTATTATTCGTTAACTATTTTTATGCGTGTTGTTTTTAACGTATAGGTTTTTTTTTTTTTTGTTTTTAACGGCAGATTATTAATGTGCATGCGTGTAAGCCGGGTGAACGGATGAAATAAAAATAAACACGTGCGATTAGTAAAATCGACGAAACTGCTTTTTTAACCGAACGATTTTTTTTCTCCTCTTTTTGTCCGTATAAGGTCAAAGTCGAATACACGCGCGGTAAAAACTCTCGATAAACTCGACGGAAAACCATGACGAACGCATAACGTTATAAATATACGTATGTTTACGGTCTCGTACATGTTACGTTCTCTATTCGCGTTTGGCGATGCAGATGATTTTAAGATTTCGTCGAGGGGGGAGGGGGGGAAACGCGCGCAAGAGAAACGTTTACCGGTCGGCTGTGCATTTGAACCGAAAACGTGATGAATACGCGGACGAGAGCCTCTTGTCGAGTTTTCATTTCAACGTTTTTTTGCTCTCCTCGTTACGACACGAAACCAGACGACGATCGATTTGGACGTTGAATTTCCGTCGTCCGATTCCGGTACTCGAATCGTACAACGCAAACGCGTGTGACCACCGATTTCCCGTGCGCGTGAGAACATCGACGACGTGCGCACATCGATCGCACGGATTTCGCGCGAAAAAGCCTGCGAAATCGTCGGAGCCGCGTGAAATCGGTAGCCCGTGTTGTCGGAACCGCGCGCGGTGCACCGCAACGCCATCGGAACGTCACAAGAACGATCCCGTCCCGGACGCGGTCGACGAGTTCGGTTCGTCTCTCGGGGCTCGAAAGCACAACATCTCGAGCCCAGAGATTTATGCGATCCGGATTTAAGAGACGACGCGCAGTCGTCACGACGTATATGGAACGTGTGCTCCGCTGTACCCCGCGCACAAGTAATTCAGCGACCGTGGAACGAGCAATAATGATGTGTACGTTTGAAAAGGCGTCCATTAATCTCGTCGATTCGTCGATGAACCGAATAAATCAAAATACTAGTTGGATTTTTATAAATCACGCCGGACAATAACTTACTGGTCACATAACGCACGTACGTGTACGGTTATGATTTATTAGACCCGCGGTGATGGCGATAGATATTGTCGCCGTTTTATTATTGTTTTTGCGTCGCCGCAGTGTCGCCGGGACGAATGGGTGGACGGGTAGGGGAAGAAACGTTGTAAGACTCAGCGAGTCGCTGCGAAAACGTTGCGCGTGTATGTTTACGTTACAAATACATTCCCGATCGCGAATATCGTCCACGCGGTCTCGCTAGACCAGTGGTGGCCGAACTACGGCCCGCGGGCCAACTCCGGCCCGCCATCATTTAATTAATATCTGGCCCGCGAAAGTCTTCTGTACAAGGCTAGTCGCTGACATGCAATTTTCGGTTGTGCGATAGTTGCGCAACAGTACCCATCATACCGCGCTCACAAATGTAACTATACTCTCGTGTCACATTATGATACATAGGATGTAATCGCGCAATCGAACGATTTGTGACAAAACACAAACTAATTAGTTGGTCAAACTGATCAGTTGCACGTGAGCTCATCGTCATTTAACGCTGTGAAATTCACTAATGCGATTAAACTGTTGCGCAACTGAAAATTGCATGTCAGCGACTAGCCTTACAGCACTTATTTGTATAACTGTAATATTTTGCATTTACGTAAAAAAAAATTGAAAATTCATTTTTTTTTATGGCCCATGGTAAAAAAAAGTTGTTTTTTATGGCCCTAGGTAAAAAAAAGTTTGGCTATCACTGCGCTAGACGAACGAAACGCGAACGCTGGATCATAACTGTGTTATGATTTTCATTTTCGTTTTATTTTGGCACTACTTTTGTACGGTTTTCAAATCGAAATCGGTCCTATGATTTCACCGTAGTCAGATGTACTTAAACACGTCACCGTACACGTGCGTTTCGTACAACGAGTAATATAACTTGCTGCTATTTATCAACATTTTATATTTTACATTTTTTCAAAACCATCCCCCACAACTTTTCCTGCGTTCGCCCCTGGCGCGTATGCATTGTGCGTAATTTATTTACTGTGCACAATGATATTACCGACCGGACCAATTGTGATCATTTAAATGCTTTTTCGTAAAGTTCGATTTATTAAACCATTTAATAATAAGTAATAGTCTACAACGAATACGGTGCGTGATTGCGCGGTTAAAAAACCTATTATGAATTTCGGTTCTCTCGATTTAAAAAAAAAAAAAAAAGAAATCGATTATCACAGAGACAGGAAAACCAAAATCGTCTGTTCAAAAGTCTAAAAACATATTCGAACACTTAAATTATTACAATCCTTCGAAGTGGTTATCAGGTTGTAAAATAAATAAACAGTTGGCCTTGTGCTTTTTATTCATTATTTTCCGTTAGTTCCAAAAATTACGTTGTTAACCGTAGCAGCGCGTGCAGTTATATCAATACGTTGGATTTAAAGTGTAGTGTTTGAAATTCGGAAAGTGGGCGTTGCTGGAGCCGAAACCCCCAAGATCCGGTCCGCTGAACGACGTCGACGCGCACACCGCGCGGGCTGATGATGAACCCACGTTACGCGTCTGCTCGACGACATTTCGGTTGTCATCGAGTCTGTCGTCGTCGTCGTCGTTCTTACGGAACAGCGACTCCGATACGAAACCGTTCGCAACGGCTTGCCCTCCGATGTCCCGACAGGGTTCGAACTCCTCCCTCGACCTCGCGCGTTCATTATCCTTCCCCCCTCCCACCAAAGTCGGTGTACCGCCGGTCGTGGTGCGCGCGCGCACCGCACCACCGCGGCCAGTCGTAATACCAAATGTTATACGTACATTTTATGTCGTATTCTCATCGTCTCATGAACATATTACATTGCGCACGTCGATCGCATCGACGAACCCGACGAGGACCGCCGAACGAATGTGTTGCCGTTACCGTTGTTTTCGTTTTCGTTATGGATCGTACGACGCTGTTTCGAGCGCATAACGTTGTTATAACAGTCTCGCGCGATAGTACCTGGGAGTCATCGTTCCTCTTGTACGGGAATCAGGTCGGGTTGCGACGACGTGACGACCGCCCGAAACGCTCGTCGCGTCGTCGGCACCCTCCGCTGTGTTCGCGTCGGATAGAAACGTCACGATATTTTCTCCGACTGTTCGTCGAACGTGGTAACCGAGTTCACTAACCGAGTCCCCCGCGACCGTCGAATGGATCGAGTCGCCGTTGGTCGTGGTTACTAGTCGCCGGACAACCGACCGCGGTACCGTCCAACCGTTGGGGACCAGGACCCGGCACTACGGGGTACCGTGGTCAAGTGTAACCGTTCCCGTTCGTTTCTTCGACCGGATCGTCAACTCGCGCGACCGTCGGGTGCACTCGACAGCGATTCGAAACGAAAATATCGGTTACGATCGGGCGCTGTGCGCGGTGTGCCCCGTGCGTCAGCGGTTTTCGATCCGTAAACGGTCGTTTTAAACTTTCACCGTTCGCTCCATGTCCAATTACGGCGCTCTGCCGTAATAACCCGTCGGCGAGCGCGGAACGTATACGCGGTGAAAAAATACGATCTCTCTCTCGAACACACCCCGGCGGGATAGCTTACCGTGCGCGCGCGTTTCCCAGACACGAGAGTCCGCCGTACCGCGTTGCGATCAATCCGTCCGCGTCCGGCCGAAAACGCGATCGGCGCACGACGGACTTTTGCGCCTCGGGCCGATGTACGGTTTTACCCATAGAGAACATATAAAGCCTAAACCATGGAATAAATAATTAATGTCTGTGGTTTTACCGATGCGGCCAACCGTGGATCGAAAAACGATAAAAGGGACGGCGTCAATAGTGAAGTGAGTTAACGCCGTAATTCGTTGCTCGTGTCCATTTCTACGAAGTATTTTTTACGTTTAATTATTTAAAATTATTCACCTTCAGCTAAATTGTCTACCTTCGTAGCTCGTAGACGCGGTGCTCTTCTGCAGAGGAAAATCAACTCCTGTCATTACGGTCGTCATGAAAATGTGTTGGTCAATGGCACGATCACCCGCACCACTGGGTAACATTCGATTATAATGACGAACGAACGTGGCGTTTGTGTTGCACGTCCGCGAGTGTTTCCGATGCGAGCGGTAAGTGTCGACGCGGCCCCGTACTGCAGTCGTTTTCGAAACGGCTGCGCAAGATCGTGTTGTCTGATTTCCATTAGGCGTTTTACATAACGACCGGCGAATGAACATGTTACATGCGGTGACGGTGCTAGAGTTTGCGAGGCCCTGGGCAAAATAAATGTTGGGTCTTATAATTTATATTGATAAAATATTTTAAGTTCAGTTAAATCAGAACCGCGGGGCCCAGGGCAACTGCCCCTATTGCCAACCCCATCGTCCCTGGTTACATGTGATTTGCCTGCGCGTATCGTTTTATAAAACGCCTGGGCGCTATGCGTAATGCCCGGATTGTACACAATACGCGCGAACTGCTGTCGAAACATTGCGTTTTCAGTTTCTCTTCTAACTCGGTACGCAAATACACTGATCGTACGTGTTCGGCGCGCAACAACAAGGAAACATAACAAACGTTTTTAGCTCGCTCCGAACCCCGAGTTGGGTATACGTTATCGTCGTTTGTAATTCCGATTTCCCAATCCTATACATTTCGAAGCGATTTCACAGCGACTTTGTATTTCATCGACCAACGAGTAAAAAGCAATACATTTCAAAACAAACCATTGTAAAACCAATAAGCTGGGCTTAAAATCTAAAAATACACGTTTTTACCGAGAATTGTAAATCTGCAATTGTAAAAAGCCAGTTCGAATAACGGAACTGTCTTATTTATTTTTAGTGCAAGAAATTCATATTATACTCTTTATGTATTCGATACATAAGTACGGTAGTTAAATAAATCATCGTTGGTGTTTTTTTTTGTTTGATAAATACTAATGAATTTTTCTTTTATAAATAACGACTTCTTTTGTACTTTCAACGACTAACTAAAGTATACTTTCGAAGATGATGGCAATATATTGTATATACATACTATTAGATACAAATAATGTTACCTATGTAAAAACTGAATAATAGAAACACTCGAGTCGCCAAATAACTGTTGTAGGTATATACTCGTAATATTTTTACCAATGTATACTTATACTATACTAAGTATGGAATGAAGTATAATATACTTCATTCCATACATGTCAATATTCTATGACACGATTTTTTACCTATACATTAACACACACACACACACACACACACATACATACATAATATAAATAAATTATGAAACATGACATAAATTGTTTTAAAAATCCGGTTTTATTCCCTTTTTTAATGTGCGCAGAACGTTTATATTTTTGACTGATTTCGTAACAATACATTATTATGTATAAATATCACTGCAATATATGGTACATACTTCAATGGTTATTGATTTACGATTGTATTCTACTTACTCTCGTGCGGTAACAATAATTTAAATTACATTTTTCTTTGCGCAGGAAAATAATTACAAAAACTATAATATACCAAAGTACACGTGACGATTGTAGTATTTTTTGTTAAGTATATTTTTTGGTAAAATTTACAATTTTATAAGTTTGACTTCAATAGCGTTGGTTAAAGAAAAAGTCATACCAGTTGAAGAAAACCAATTATATCTTAACTCATAAAATTACGAGGTAATGGTTAAAGGTTTCATGTTTCAACAATCCTCTACTGGTAATCAAACTCAACATTTTTATCAAAATAAAACAGTTAAAGCGATATTTTTAACTTTAAACACAATTTGTTTCGATCAATTGTTATATTCGTTTCGAAAAGACCTGGTATACACATTTCTGCGTGCTTTAAAAACGCACTATCGGTGTTTCGCAACATTTTCGTCAAATTAATTACATTTACTCTGTCCGGTGTTGTTAAATCAAGTGATATCGATAGATGTAACTATTATAACTGTTAGCGAATATAAACTTGACTTTTTTTAAAGATGTGAAGTATATATTCTATTGAAAAAAAAAACAAGAAAAACGTAAATCAAAGTAAATTGTTTCACATCGAAGGAGTGTGACACACTCGTACGTTAATTTTATATAAATATTCACAGACACATACTCGTAGCTTCCGACTTTGCCGTAGACTCGATTCCGATTTTAGCCAATGTGCCAACATTTAACAATTAATTGCGACCGGCGTTGAACAATTTGCAAGATTATTGTAAGAGAACGTTTAAAAACCCGATACGCGTTAAAACGTGTCGTACTTTTGGAAGAATTATAAGGAAAGACACTTGTGTACCACGATGACTAGTACAATTTTCGCCGATCGACGTGACCAGTGATCGGAAAACGGGATCGATAATTTACACGCAAATCACTAAAGTCGACGTATGTTTGCCGCCGTAGTCCAGACTACGATCGTTCATCGACCGTTCCTCATTTTCAACGTTATATTACATCTGGACGAAATAAAATACTAATAATTTAACCGCAACGATTTACGTTCCCGGACCGGACGTGCGCACTCATATAGCATTACTGAACGAGCACGTGTTATGGTAAATTACGATATATTATTGTAACACCGCAGCCTGCAACCTAGGTACACCTCGGTATACCACTGTGTACGTGAGAACTATTTGTAATTCACGCATACATGTGAATTATAGACGACGAATGGACGAGAACTTGAGCTGCGGTGAACGAGCGCGTGCGGGCAGATATGGGTATAAGCAGGGATGTCAATATCGATATAAAAACCCATTATCGCCGATCACGATAAATATCATAGTTTAAGTGTCGATAAAACCCAAAAGAAAATCGAAAAAAAAACTGAAAACCACGTGGCTCTATACGGTGGCTATTCAGGAGTACCATCCAGTATCCGAAAAATGGAAGCAACACACGCTAGACGCAACGGAAACAGTACGCAAATGTTGGTGTTAAAAAAATATAACGCGAACGTGAGCAGACCAGAAGCAGGTCATAGCTCGTACAATATTCTACGCCATCCATTGTGACCGACCTCGTTTCACAATCGTAGGATAGGACCGGTCAAAGATAGTTCGAGAATAGGATTGATTTTGATCTCATAGAACATTTTTCCAGAGCAAAACTAACCTTTATTATTTGCTAAAATTCTTAATTCTACATCATTATGCAGATTATTTATATTTAGGTACATACATTCATACATATATATTTAATATATAAAAAAAAACACATTCTCACCGCAATGACCATAAGTATAGAGCACTCTATGTGTTTTAAATATCAAATAAATACTACATGGTCATGTGCTAGAACAATCGAATCTATGTTTTCTTAATACTTTTTGTACTACGCGAAGTTTGACGGGCACACATTCGGTCAAGGGCTTGTTCTTGTACAACCAGAGATAATCCTCTTGAAACAATATTAAGGTAATTACTAATAAATATAATACAAGTTGTATCTTGGATTAAATATTTTTGCATACAAATTTGATAATTTTTAATCCAACCTAATATCCTAATATTACTTTTTTCTATGTTATTTATTCATTAACAATTATTTTTATAATTTTTAGTTTCTGAGTGAAGTAAGTGGCTGCATTAGGTGAGTGACGCGGAAGAAACCTTTGCTGTCCGTAAATTGCGCGTCCCGGATTTATCCTTAACTTTGGATAACGTTAGTGACGCGTATTTGTTACAAGTAACTGTTTCCCGACGATCAGTCGGATCCCACGACCGCAGTCTGATGCGCGATCGGTTGTCTTAACGGTTATTCGCAATGTTGTCGCAGTTTTCATTCGTCAAACCGGAACCCCGAAAACCGAACGCAATACATCATTGAAACGTACGTCGAAACATTAACGATATAAACAGCACGTGTACACTACACATTCGAATTATTCGCTCCGTTGCGGATATAATAACTTGTACGTAAATATGTTATTCCGCGCGTTCGATCGGTATAAGAATTCGAAATACGTGAACAGATCAAAAATCGTTTGATATACATATATATATATGATTTTTTAATCTCTTTTCACGTGACAATCGAATCAATCGTGTATAATATATGCGCAGGTACACTTATACGATAATATATGGTTTAATTAATCTCTGCGCCTACAGTGTCTGCGTGTGCGTCCGTCCGTCAGTCCACGTGTGCGTGCGTGTGTGTACAAGAGTGTGCTCGTGCACGCGTGTATGTTGTGTTGTTGGTCCCGCGCTGCAGCAGTGTTTTGTATACATGTTTATGTAAATGGTTCTCGTGGACGACGACCACCTATAGTCTGGCGCGACGACGACGAGGTGTAATAAAACCTTCCTAGGACGCGCGCGCGAAGATGATTATCGACACGACAACAGCAGCAGCGGCGGCGGCGGTGGCAGGAGCAGGAACAGGAGTGGGTAAGACCGATGGAGGGCGACGGCGGCAACGATATGTGTGCACCGCAGCGCCGACAACCACCGGAGTGAAAGTAAGCGGGAGAGAGAGAGAGAGACGGGGAAAGAAACGAGAGAAAGAAAAAAAAAAACGAGATTCCGGCGGCGGCGGCGGGCTGTTAACTTTTATTTAGACCGTAATATGTCAGTGGCCAAATGCAATGACGAGGATATTTTTTTTTCCATGTTTTTACTTCTCCGCGTCCCCTTCGTCGTACGCGCGTAACGCATACACCGTCTTTGTGCCGTGTCCGTCTCCTTGCGGTGGTTTTTTTAACGAGCCTGACGATTCAATAACACACGCACGGGCACGCATAAAAATCGGTTCGCCGCGGAAGCCAGTTGCCGGCGATGGCGACAACGGGGCGATAAAAATACTCGGTGGTTTTTTACTGCGGTTCGAGAAAAGGACGACGACACGACACGGCGGGGAGCAAAAAAAAAAAAATAATAAATAAAATAAAAGGATCGCGTCGGGGGAGGACGATATTTATTTCTTCTTCCTTCTGCCGCCTTCCCGTCGTCCACACGTGCTCGTTTTATACGCTTTACGCTTTCGTACGTTGCTTACTGCGATGTAATTGCAACCGAAAAGTGTTGTTGTTTTTTTTTTGTCGGCAAGAAATTTTTTGCGAGCGCCGACCGGACCGAGACCTAAAACGATAACGGGTCAATATTTTGTCGCTTTTTTTCCCCGTCCCCGTCGGCATCCGTCACGACTTCCTGCCAGCACGTCTGAACACAACGCGTCATTTGTCCTGCGGAAAAACGAACCGTGTCCGACGAGTTTGATTGCCGCGCGAACCTACGAACGACCGTCGGATCCCGATCGTGCGTCGTTCTTACTGATCGTGGACGCGTTTTTCCGCTAAACGTTTCGTCGTACCTTCTAACCAACCGTACATTCAAATCTTTGACGCACACTCGGTCTTACGATTTACGTATCTAACGTATACTATCGTCCGAACAGTTTTATGTTTGTTGAAAATCATATTCGCCTTGAAATAATATTCCGACAGAATTCGATAAACTGTCGTACTGAGTACCTGTATGGAACAGAAGATATTTTCAACGCGAATTATTACTCGGAGTATAACATTGTTATAAATGTCAGCAATAAAAAACAAAACGAATCGTGTACCAAGCCCATTGATCGGTACGGTAATTGGAAACGTTAACACTAAAATATCGCGGGAAATTTAATTAAATTCATTATAATCTCATTGTTTCATCTTGAATTTTCGATTGATTTTAAATAATTATTCATTGAAAAATGTGTTCATGACCCTCGCGGTAACACGACTAATGGTTTTCTATGTTTTTATGAATTTTAATTTTTGAAATCACATCGGTTTCTATCATTTCCATTTGTAATATACCTACCGCGTTGATTCGTCAAATTAATAATCGAAACTATTTCTTCCAACTCGGAAACCAAGCACGTGATGGCATCAGAAGAAGAGCATGCAATTTTTTTTTTTATTCAATCGTTTGCAGTCCAGATTAACTATAGTAATATATATATAGATATTTTTATATTAAAATGCAATTCATAAACTCCGTTATCACTTGTGCTTATTGTAAACCGTAATTTTACAGATTGTACAATTATTTAGCTTAAAAAAAAAAAAAAATGCAATTCATATCAGGCGCATTTCGTTATCAAATGTTTTTTACACCTTAAGCCCTGGGCAACATTCGAATTTTATAATATTTTATTATGTACGCAGTATTTTCTTAGCAGATAACCTTTTTGCAATCTACACGGTAGTACGCAAATATCGATCAAATTTGTTCAAGATCGGGGTCAGTTTATAAAAAAATGTTTATCGTCTTTGTAAGCTATAAATATTTAACAGCGGATAATACCGACGAAAAATAATATATACGTTCCTCGGTTCCCTCAGAATCGAAAAATCTCAATAACATAATGCATACGAGTACAAATAAAAACGTAAAAATATTCAACACCGACGCGCATAATTTATTATTGTACAGCACACGAAAACCCGTCAAGAGCTCGTGCAATACAATATCGTTACAAAATATTTTTTTAGTCGATTCTAGACGTTTACTATGTGCGCTCTAAACACGTACAGATATACCCTGTACGTATATTATATTGTTTTAAATGAAAATGATTGTTCTCACGTGGAACCGTATATGAACGAATAGTTGAAGCGAACAACAAGCTTTGACATCGGAACACATTTGATTTATCAATACCGTAACGCGTATTAATATTTAATACGAAAATTGGCTGGATCCTGTCCAAAAAAAACAATTAAGATCACAGACACATTAAGATTATTTTTGAATCTGTTACTCCCATATTCCGAACGGTACGAAAACGAAAAAACTCTCCGTACGATTAATAGACGCAAACGTATACCAAACGTCGCGTGCACGTATAATACGCGCGCGTACCGTGCACACGTACGATAAAGGGAAAACGTAATGGGTCGTGAAAGCAACCGCATGTCTGTGACAACAACAATACAACTGGTGAAAAAACAAAGATTTTTTTTTTTTCCGTTTCTTCTTCTTTTCCCTGGAGGAACTTCAAAACTTGACTGACGATTATTTTTCTTTAATTGCCCGAAGGAAAACGTGTACCGAAGCGTGTAGATTTTTTAAAAAAAAAAAAAAACCCCAACACGTGATGATAATATATGGGGTTGCGCGCAGCTATCGTGCGTTACACCCGCGAGGCGCTTACCGCACGAAAAACGTCGCACGGTCGTGTCGCGTTGAGACCGTTCCTCGTCCACCTGTTGTCGAACCGCACCACAATCTCAAGCTGGCGTTCGAAAGTTTTTAACAGAAACGTATGGTAATATTGACTGTCGCGCACGTACCTGATGTCGAACAATTCGTATGCCATACGAATGTATAACAAATGTAATAATACACGTCGCGAAACACGAACGGATATTAAAAACACGAGTTATTCAATGAAAACCATTTGAACGTCGGTACGGTACGTTTGGTGGTCACCGATGATTGACCGCGATCCATAACCAACCGCTCACGTTTTCCCTAGACTACGCAACGTTGTTTCAATGCGCTTTTATACGTCATACAGTATATTTAAAATTTTTTTCACCTCCCAAACATTTATTTACAAATCTATTTTCACAATCGGTGTTTCCGCTCATTTGCATCGTGTACTATCGTGCGCAATAAACGAGATGATAATTTTACAGTTTCCCAAGCCCAATACGTACCAATAACGATATGACACCCGACGTGAACAAGTGCACGTATTTGCTTCGTAGTGCAGTAGCTTTTGCATTCGAGCTCGGTGCGATTCGAATCGCTGCAGAAATCCTGAATAATAAATGATTTCGTTTCCCGTTATCGATACGTAATAATTATTACGTAAATATCTTAAAAGTTTTGTGGAACCATTCAACGATTTAAAAAAATAAAAAGTATTGATTGTACGAAAAAAGTTGTTTGTCTTTAAAAATATATTATAATAGATTCGTCACTTGGAATTATTTTTCGAACATATCGATTTTCGAGTAATTATTTTAACTAAACATCTCTAAAAACATGATCGGTACCCGGGACTGGAACCCAATCGAAAAAGTCCGGTTTCAACCGGAACCGTTTAAAAGTATTGGAACCGAAACCATAACCAGAACCCATAAAAACTTTTATGAAGGAATCGAAACCGAAGCCGATATTTTAATTTTAAAGTGAGTTATGACAAATAAATAAAAATAAAAACACAATATTTTTCATATGAAACGATGTATTACTGTATACACAATATACACTGTAGGGTTATTTAAAATGAAAATTCAAATATTTTCTTTTGATCAATTACATTTTATAGAATTTAATACTCCCATGTTCGGCGAAAATTCAACAACAGCATTAATCTAACCGGTTATTGGTATTCCAATGAATTTCTAAATCTTATATTTTTCCCAAAGTATGTATAATGTATAAATATATTTTTACAATTCACCCTTTCCCTCCATAATCTATGCGTACATAGACGAATTATAAATGAGTTGAACTCATCATGTATATTTCACGGTCATGGATTTATACCTAACGACGGTAGATTAACACATTTGAATTACCCACCCGCAGGTCAATAATATTTAGATATTAGACTTTATATGTTAATGGTTAATTTTATCTGTTCTTATTTTAAAAATTAAAAAAAATCCATTGCCCTGTTAAATACTTTGAGTTGAAACCGGTTTTAATCGAAACCGGAACCGAAACCGAAATGTTTTTTCCTGACCGGATACCGAAAACGATAAAACCGTGAAGGTTCCAGCCCCTTGTCAGTAGTACTGACTCAGTACGGAATGAGGAACGATAGTAAATAACTAACGCCAGAATCGCATTATACGCGTTGCATGTACATTTGGTAGCCGATTTACGTACGCGTTGTAGAACGTTTAAACGTTTTATCGAAACGAATAAATCACGGTCCACCAGTACATGTGTACCGCTACAATGGCATTTAATGCGTTTAAAATATTCACGCTCGTAAATAATATTTGTTTGTCAATAAATATATGTATTAATGTGTATACGTGTTTGGATAACGTTTTATTGAGCTAATTCTATGAACCTGCTAAAAAAAAAAAAAAAAATCTCCCCGATCAGACGACTGCGTGGTGATGATAGCATTATTCGTACAGCGCTGCGATACGGGTCTGGTGATTTGCTACCCACCCTTCCGATGAAATAAGCTTATACGGGATATGTACACACCAAGGTGCAAGTATCCGAAAATACGTACTCAACAAACATTATACATCATACATAAGTACTACTAATATTAACGCGTATTATTATCCTTTATGTATTTGAATAATAATTCGTGTACAGCTGGACGCGATGTTTTTGGAACCGCGTTTCGCGACGAATAAAATATACCAGACGAACACATGATACGAATATCTCGTAACTGCGTACAAAGTACCATCGAATTTGCGTACTTCGATAATACACCAGTCGACGCGTGTGCAATCGTGTAATAACCACGGTGGACAAATGTACGAACGGTTACACTTATACAGAGGCGGTTCGAACGTTTACATCTTACAGGGGCCGATGGATTTATACCGTCTACCTACCCCGAAAAAATCGTTCCGGCTTCGTCAGAATCGCATTGTAACCGTTTTAACGTAAACTCGTTAGTTATGTATCACTAGAAATGTTCATAAATTTACTGGTATTCGTTTTTTTTTCCACCAAAATGTACCGAAAAAATTTTTTTACCGGCATTTTAGACGTAGGCTGTTTGCCCTCTATATCCCCGATGGTTTTCGAAAGTAATCCGAACGGAACGCAGAACAATAATTTCGTTTATTAAAATATAACCCTCGCGGCTACCAAGGCCATTTGGATGATATCGTTATGGAGTTACATGTTAAAATTAATGATAATGATATGACATATTGTCGACTAGTTCGACAGTGACGATGAATTTAATTGCGATGCAGATGGGTGCATAGAGGTCCAGTGATTCCGGGAGCTTAGGATTTTTCAGATCAACAATTATACCACAGTAGTGGTGCAAATCGCTCGGACTAAAATTGTGCACGCACTTTGTGTAATACGAAATGTTAAGTGTGTAGTAGGAAATTAAAAAGTGTGATCTACTCTCTATATTACGGTAGAATTTTTTTTTCATTTTACATTTTTTTTTTTTTTTTCATTAAATTATTTTACATATTTTTAAAATTCCAAGATGTATTATCAACAAAATCTAAAATACCAACTATTTTAACCGTATTACTCATTACCGTTAACGTTCGAAAGGGGAGCACGACAAGATCCTTAAGTGCGCAGTACGAAAAAGCATATATTTCAGCCTCTGGTCGCACTACCGAGTCGTTCCGAAACGTTCCGGATGAGCTCGGAGAAATTGTTAAAAATAACAACCGCACGCTACGCGATCGCCAACCCACGCGGTGAACAATTGAATTTCCTCGGCGCCCCGGTGTAACTGTGTACGCACTTCGAGGTACGCCGTATAACATTCAAAACGATTAATTGTGACGTGCAATCAAATGATTTATAAACACGTTTCCGTACGCGTATACCCTGTAGTGTACGACGATGATGATGATAGTAATAATAATAATAATAATAATAATAATATATTGAATTGCTTTTTAAACTGGCTCCAGCCCTCGGGTCGAGAAAAACTATTTAAATATTATAAATAATCACACGAAATTAAATATGTTTATTTTTCTCCGGTCATTCTCGTTATTAACGGTCATGAGATTAAACGCAAATCGTACGTCTACACATAAACATATAATATTATTATCACGTCCGATTACATATGTGTACAGGCGCCTCTTATATAGCTGATATTCGTATTATAAACGTTTACGTTCGAGTCGTATATTACTTTATACTCGTGTGTGTGTGTGTGTGTGTGTGTGTATTTGTATTAGACGATTAATAGTTGTTCGAAAAACACACTTATTGTTCATCATACCGCGGACAGGCTGTAGGTTTTTTGAAATCGTTAACATACGCGTTTGTTTGTTACTCCTAACATATCTACTGCAACGTATGGATATCACATGAAAACAAAGAAAAACAATCATTTGACCGTAAATAATAACCGTCGCGATCATCATAAACGCGTATTTTCATCAGTGACCAATAAATATTTATTTTAATATTCGAATGAAAATAAAATTACGTCATTGTTGAAAATCACCAATTTTAACCCGAAGACGTGCGAGCAATAATGTAAAATATATAGAAAACAAACCCTCGTCAAACAGAAAACATCAAAATCGCATAACGTTAAAAAATGTTCACGTATACGTGCACTAGCTGGTCCGCGTTGTTATAGTACAGATTTTTTCGTTTTCCATTATGGCGTACCGTCCGCGCACTACTGTTTGCGTAGACCGTAAAGCCGAAAAAAACCGAGCCATATGCATAAGAAAATATATAAAATGCCTACAAGAAAAAAAAAAAAGAAAACGATAAAATACAGCATTTCCTCGTGTACCCGTATAGGTATGTATGTATCACATGCCTCCAAATGCTGTCTAATCGACGGTGCGGCGAAAGGTTAGGCAATATAAACCGTCAGAATGAATCACGCGTGTCGATTTAAGGGATTTTGACCGTCCGACTCGGTCCAGGAGCAAAGGAATAATATATAGCAATGTACGCGGTGTACGCACACGCTAGTTTACGGCTATGCTATTACGTGGTCGGTGTACTCGTGGTAAGTACTTGTCGGTGGGCGTAAACCGAATTGGATAAACGGTATGCGAACACCGCAGCCGTACACTAGGGGACAGAACGCACCTGAAATACGCGCCGCCGAAATGGAATCGTAAAAACGCCGAGAGCGATCGAATCGCGCGAAAAATTTGCGGGTAATAATAAAACGGTATAAATCGTATAATTGAAATTTCGTACAAACCACACAAAACAGCTAATGGCAATGGTAACCTTAGAAATTGTACCGTTACAGTTGACCGCTACGAAAAACGTATTGCACATCGAGTCGATTATTGTTCTAGTTCAATACTGATTTTGTGACAGGAATCGTCACGTATGGGTGTCGAAGGTATTAGCGTTTCTCGATTATTTTAAAGATGCATGAGCACAGAACTGTTCAAGGCCCTGTGTGTTCCGGGGTCCCGGGGCACTGCTCCACTTTTCTTAATAATAACTACACCACTGTTAAGCAGTCCACGGTGGACTTAACGTTTCACTAAAGTAAAATAAAACTGATTGGAATTTTGTTGTTTTTGAAATGATTATGGCTTATAGACCGCGTGCGAATATATTTCGCCTTACCGTTCAACACAACTGTTCTCAGTTATCGATTTATTATTTTTTTTTTATGGCCGTTACCGGTGTTCGAAACGGAAAATAAACGAAGAAACTGGACGTATTATCAGCAGAAAAAAAAATCTTTCCTATAATTTTACCCTGAAAAAAAAACGTGGTTCCATGCCTCATTAGTTGGACTATTAAGTCCCATCGACCCGTCCAATTCGAGCCCTGCAGGTTACAACGACGTTCTTAAGCAATTACATCCGAACGCAAGAGTATAACATTGTTTGTCACAAACCTACGGCATACACCGGGTACGAAAGTGCTGTTTTATAACCTTGTGCGTCCCATCGACGAAACAATAAGTATTTTTTTCGAAAAAAATTTACCGTTACATTTGGTTTTCGTTCACGTTTTAGCGAGAAAAATACCCGAAAAGAATATAATCACCCGTGTGAAGTTCGAAAAGTTCGCATTTGCTTTCGTTTGCAACGACTTATCCGAACAATACTGCGTGGAAATCATTGTTGCGTGGTGTCTCTCAGGTTAGGTTAGTTTCGAGCTATATATTTTATACGGTTTTCCCATGGAAAAAATTACGATGCAACGGTGTTCATAGCATTAAGTCGCATTTTTTAAGAATGCACGTGTGAAGCGGTGATTCGAATTTATCGAAAAATTGCATTTCTCTCTCAAAAAAAAAAAAAGAATGTATTCAATTAGTGTACACGCTTAAACCTATACTACGACAGTATGATATGAGCAACATTGCAAACGGTACAACGTGTGGCACACTGTCGTTTTAATGATCATTATCAATTTTTTACTTCGCGTCGCGAAGATACTGCGAGAAGCAGACGGCGTTCGCTTTATTTATGTTTATTTTTTATTCGCTCGTGACACTTCGAGTGGCTTAACACGGCGCACCGACGATTCGCCAGATCGCGGTACGGCTGAAACACAACGGTGCCGGTTATCTTAAATATTTCGATTGGCGTGGCCACTATTCGCACCCCCGACCGCCATCGGCTGTTCCTAACCCGTTCCTAACCCGGTCCTGTCGATTCATCGTTACAACAACGTGTACTCCCGATGGGTTCGCGACGAGCATGGTCGGCCGCCGAGACGTCGACGCACGTGAAACGTGCGCGAACCCCGGACGGACGTGCATGCGCATCCTCCGAAACCGATCGAACAACGATAACGGTAGAACAATGTGGAAAACCGTGGAAAACGATTTACATCGCGCGCATTTCATACCGTTTCGACCGGGAACGGGGATGTTGTTTGTGCACTCCGTTCGACCCAACTCACCTGCAGCTATTTTTCACCGTTCACAATTTTTACGGTCGAACACTGTACACGTGCACGGACGTACGTTTAATACTTTCGTGCGCGGTCGGTCCTGGTGCGCGCGCCCGATCGTGTGGGCATGTGCGCGCCGCGTTGTCCGCTCGGGTAATTTATGGATTCGCCCGGACGCGAGCCAGCGCACGCAAGTAATTACAAAACATTCTCGTCCGTTGCCAATGAATCATTTTTCAGCGATGTGTGCGTCGGACGCGTACGCGCACACCTGCGCACCGGCTACCCGCCGAGTTTTTCGTTGTGAATAATTGTTTTATCGGCAAAACAAACATTACATTACAACAATAGTTGTAACAACGATCACGAGATCCGTGGTAGGTACGCGGAGTGTTGCTGCGGCTTTTTTTTTGTTTTTTTCGTTTTTACCGGTGGAAGACGAAGGAAAAAATTAAGTCGTACCGTACAAAAGCGCCAAACGCACAGCGCGTAATAAATGTAGTACACGCGTGTACAAATACAAATATCATATCGACCGAATCAAAAAATAAAAATAAAATATTCTGTGATAAAAATTAAATAAAATTCCTAAGATCTTACAAACTTATTGCCATGACCCGGAACGATCGTAATTAATGTAATATTAATATCGTGTAATGATACCCGCATTGGTTGTTTGATTTAATTAATCAATAATCTCTGTTCAGAATACCTACTCCAAAAATGTTTAAGATAACGCATCTAATTGTTTTTTCGGTTAAATTGTTGAATACGTCGAATTGCCAAGCTTTGTAAATTGCCTTGTTGAAATAAATAATTGCGTACAGGGATACCTATAGGTGTAATAAGCAAAAATAATGCCCCCCCCCCCCCACTAATTTCACCAAATTTTCGCTCATGACAAATATGTGAAAAAAAGTGCGATTAAAAAGTCAACCGATGTGTTGAATTTATATTTATTTGCATGTATAACGTACATCATAATTTATTATCGATATTTTTTTTATAAAATCTCAATTTTTAAATAACAACCTCACATAAAATATTAACATTGGCGCAAGTGATATGTTATTTTTGCACCTTTGACGCTCATATCACATGTTAAGGTACAACAGATGTACAATATTAAATCGGCGCACAAATGATGGGTAATTCTTGTACCTTCGGCGCTTAAGTCGTATACGGTACGTGTGCGACAATGATTGTCAACCGTGCGGAGGTTATTCCTCGATGTCCGTTGCACGGAATAAAGGTTATGATTAACGGTTTTACGGTGACATCAAAATCAATCAAATCGCACGGAGAATCGCAACGTCCGAACGGTTTTCGGGACGCACACGTTTTGTGTATTCGTTTTTCGTCGGCAGCACCCGATTCTCGACCAATCCGACCGAAAACGCAGGCCGTGCAACATTAGTGTAAATTTTATTTTTTATTCGCGTAGCCACCGCCAGTACGGTCGTTTGTTCGCTATAAGTTTTATCGAACTGTAAAGTATTTTTATAACACATTGATACGATAATAAACGTACTTCTCAATATTTTAGCGCCAAACCACGAGCAATAAAAACATTATTACGCACTGTTTTTGCGATTTGAATTCATTTTTACCGTAACAGCGCCAGTATAAAATTAACAATTAAAAAAAAAAAGTAATCGCTAATAAAACATTATCAGTTTTATGATGTTTTACTGTTAGATGTATACGTTTTACTTTGGATTATTAGCCTATATAATCATTATAACATTATCATTTATTTTTATTATTGTTTTCGGCAAAACTACTGGATAACGGTGCAATGCTAAGATAATATTTTCCACGCCGTTATTTTTTTAAATGTAAATTCAAATTTATGTGTCGTAACGTTTTATTCATTTTTCGATTGTTCAGATTTAGAAATCGTGAATAACTGCAGCTAAAATATATATAATTAAACAATTAGGTTTGGGTTAACATTTTCTTAAGGCTCGAGCAATCCTATCCGCCGTGTCCTGCACGTAATCGAGATGGACTGTAAATAAAAAGAAATAATAACTAAAAACTATTTGGGGGAAAAAAAAAAGAAAAAAAAAACATAGTTTAATATTCTTAACCCGTTAATTATTTTGGTTGAAAATTAACGTACATCATATATGTTGGTCATTACTGAAGAGTTAGATACATATCGCACTCGATAATATCCCTCTCGTCAATCGATTTTATTTTTTGCTTTCTCGTCCGTTTGTAATTTTATCGTGTACGTGTACCGTAGATTGTACTTAATGTGTACTCTAATTTTGATAAAACCAAAATTAACACACTGCTCAATCCAAGATGGGTTTTCTCAGTCGTCACCGTTGTTTCTCACTAGGTACTGAAACGGGAAAACGCGAGCGCGTAACGGTCGTGTATACATTTCTCACGGCAAACGCGAACCACATAAATACGCAGCTATATCGAGGTAGAATATTATATAATGAGATATTTTTTTTTCTTTTTTCGTACAATTATTTTCCCAAGAAATAATTAATCGGTATTCAAATTAGCTGATCCTTTATTTTTTTTATCGCCCGGAACAAATTAAACGATTTTATTATACTTGTATGCGTGCAACCGCGGTATAACTACTTTTTTTTTTTTCATATAATATTATTATTAAGTTTTCGTACACCGAATCGCTGCAGATGTGTTATTATAAATCTGATTATCTTAATCTAGATAATATTACATAAAAAACGTTCCGTGTGTGTACATAAGGATTATGCATTAAAACAGTTATGAAATTATACAAAAAATAATACATGAATACAAGTCTATCGATGATCTGTAAGTGATGGGTTTTCAACACAAATCTACCTTTTACGCCGTACAGTATGAAACCAAATCATTTCACAATTTCACCGACCGAATTACGTCTTAGAAACAAACATTTTAGGGTGTTTTTATAGTAATAGTGGTCGAACTAGTTTTTATTTATTATAACATTTACAATTCAATTACATATACAATTATTCATCTGCGATTGTAGTCTTATCAAGTACTTTTGTGATTCGGTGCGATCTGTGAAAAAAATAAAAACCAAAAATAATATAGCTTTCTGTCACAAAACACTACGCCTGCGCATATCCTTTAAAACGTTTTCTTGCTAAATCTTACCTGCTAAAGAGTCGTGCAATCGGAAGTCAGTCTCTACCAAAGACCATACCGAGCATCCGATCACGTGTTGAATCTGACTTCAAACTGACCTCGTACGGGATAGCGTAAAAAGCTGCCAATTATAAGTCGTTGGTTTCAAGACGCTGTACTGAGAGTAGTTAACTACGACCATAACGTTAAATTCGTCTCGTCACATGTCAGGGAACGAAAACGGTAATTTACATTTTAATCACTTTATCTACTTCTTCCGGTTCATCTCGAGCCAAGAGTCTTGTTCGTAGTGTCGTATTGTGTCGATGTGAACTTGAAAGTGATTGTCGTGATGTGATCGCTGTACCCCCAAAGAAAATATATCAAACGACGACAACCAATAACGACGGTCTTCCGTTGAACCAGCAATTGATCGAACAATTTCAAATGCTTAAATGATGATATAACTTATGAGACCAATCAAACATTTATATTTTTGAACTCAAAACACGAACAATGGTAAATGATTAGACTGTTTCAAAAAACAATAATTTCTATGATTCGTAATAAAAATTGTTCATCTAATATTTATACTAGTACATGGTATGATATTTTGTACAGCACTATGTATTTTCGAATTAAGTAATCTAATAAGTATCACAATTGAATTCAGCGTGAAAAATAAAAAAAGGATTAATTACCGAAATTCTACAAAAATTAAATATGTTTCCTTTATAGTGTACAGTACTGAAAATACCTACCTCGAACTCGGAAAAATTAGTTTTTCAAATTGCGTTTGACTGCGAGTAATATATTTTTAATCGACTTCTTATCGTCTCGTTGTTGGTATATTTACTGTATTATATAGTTAATATATGCAGTGTGTTTTATAATTACATACTCTATGGTATAGTTATATATAACAGTTTATTATCATTTAAATGGTACCCTTTTGCGTCCTGCAAATATATCGGAATGTGTAATGTAATCCTTGGTAACCGATCTTATAGTGCCGTCAATCATTGACGCTGTACGGAAGAAGATGACTTTGTATCCGAATTCACCTATACACGTGGGCATAATATATTCCGATATCGTTTTACACGTGCAACAATTTAACATGCGTTCATTGGTCAATGTGTACACATATTTCAATCAATTTTGATGTAATATATAAAATACAAACACATCATTTGTATCGTGTATATGTGTGTGTGTGTAAGGATAAAAATGCACCAAAGAATTACCAAAAGGACTAATTAATAAATGCACTCTCATATAACATATTAAATTAATTTAAGGGCAAGGAGTAGGATCATTCGGACTAAGAACTAGAAATGAAAGAGGAGACCACCTTGTTGACATCAACAGGCAACATGATATGATCATAGCCTACACATTCCAAAATATTCACCGCAGAAAAAGATACTCGGAAAATTCCAAGGGATATCTGAAGATATCAAACCGACTACATCATAGTGAGAAAGAGGTTCAGAAATCAGATACACAGATGCAAAACATACTTAGGCGCTGACGTGCGACCATAATCTCCTCATGATGAAATGTAATATAGTGTAAACTAAAAAGAATAACCAAAAAACAAGGAAATAGAATGTAAGAATGCTAAAAAATAATAATAACATAAATATAGCCTACACATTCTACATCAATGAAGATTTAATATTGAACCCACCATTTCCAAGTGAAACCAATGAAGATAAATGGAATAAAATAAAAAATGTAATACATGAAGCAATCAGCAACACTTTGAATAGAATTCACCAGAGCCTAAGAAACCATTGATTAACGATAACATTATAACAAATATTGAAGGGATAAGAAAGTGTAAAAACGTCAAGGAAAATCATGAATTACGGACATATAAAAAGCTAAAAAATAAAATGAATAGAGAAGCGAAATTTGCAAGAGAGAAATGGTTAAAAGAAAAGTGCCAAGAAGTGAAACAATTGCTTAGAAATAATAGGATTGATCAAGCGTTTAACATAGTTAAGCAATTTTTTGGAGGGAAAACGAAACTAAACAGTAAAATAAGAAATATGGATGGAAACTTGATACCGGACAACGACAAAATAGCAACAAGACGGAAACAATATCTTGAAGTTATATACCAAGAAGGAGAAACAGCCAATCTCAATAACAATAATAGCCCAGATACGCAGGGGGATTTTAAGTGAGAAATTCAATAAAACTTTGAAGCTAATGAAAACATGTAAAGCAGCAGTTATAGACGACATAGCAATGGAACTGATTCGAAATGTGTGTACAGAAATACAAGATGAGATATTTAAATTAGTGAATGATATGTACACTATGGAAGAGATCCACAAAGATTTCAAGGAGAGCATTATAATACCTATAACTAAAAAAGCAACGGCTGATAAACGCAATGAATTCAGAACGATAAGTTTAATGGCACACGCCAATAATATATAACAATACGATCTCTGCAGTTCACATGTATATTTTCGCATCGCGAAAAACAGTTGAACATTCGAAAATGACTTAAATGGGATTTTTTTTTTCGTTCGAACGACCGGTATGGCATACGAAACACGAGCGTCTTCCACTTCCAACGCAATCTTTTTTTTTTTTTTCGAACCCTTTTTAACCCCGCACGTACCGTTTGGGTCCGGTAAAGACGAGGGGGTGCGTGACGACATTGCAGTTTCGAGTTCTGTGGAAACCAGGGACCGGAGGAGGGCGCGTTCGATACGTTCACGTGTTACGTTTTTGCCAGTGGGACGGGCCGTCGTAAGGGCGCGCGCGAGGGATGATAAGCTTCGTTTGGCGAAACGGGCGTACGAATCGAATCCGGTCGGAGTGCCTGCGGCGGTTCCGGGCGCGCAATTGTCGTCGTCTTCGTCGTACGTTTCCGTACGCAGTGCGACCGGCGGCGGTTCCGTTCTTCGAGCGCGCGTACGTTATGACGCGGATTCGACCGTACACGGAGCGGTGAAACGAGTATCGGAAGCCGCGAACGCGGGAGGGGAGGGGATCAAACCTCCCCCGAGATATCGGAAAAAATGTTCTAAAAAAAAAAAGACCCGACCTATAAGTTTAACAGTTATTAGTAAAAAAATGCCGTTAAATACGGTTAAGCCATGGCCGAAACTATTTACAAGCTTTGTGCACATAATATGAATCCATTTAATATTGATCTGACACATAATCGTACAATTTTTAATCGAATAAATTATCTTCCAACTACTAACATTACACGTTTACGCATATGTTTTCACTTCTAAACATCTTCGTTCGTCGGTATTGGCTTATTTTCCATACGTATTATTTTAATTATTTTCATCATAATTCCAATTCACCAACAAGAGGTTATCCTCAGTGATGAATCGGGACGTTATACGTATTATATTTTGTAAGCGTATCGTCTGATGTCCAATTATTATCATTGTATCATTATCATTGTAACCTAACCCGCGTGACTTGCAAATAAAATGTGTATAATAGCAAAGCATGTTATTTATCGATTTATATTTTTTCTAATTTTCTAAATTTCGAGAGCGACGGACGATCATAGTAAAATAGGCACCCCGAAGGAGTAGAAGTACATATATTTACGTGTATCATCGACGTAGGTACGTTGCGAGCCGATTTCCCATTTGAATTTCGTATCAATCGCCAGCGTCGTCGTTATTTCTGCGCGCGCGACGAAGGAATACGTAGGAGGAATAGATTTTTTTTTTTTTCCTCGCAAACTTTATTCCATCCCGTTAGAACAGTGTGGAGTGTACGCGAGCTGTCGGAGTTACGGACACGGTATCCGCTGATTATATTATCATTGTTGTGCGGTAGCCGCGCGTCGCCGGCGTTTACTCGGTATACGGTTATTGATCGCCTTGGAAGCGTAGACAATAATAACGTAACATCGTTTGGCGATGCGACCGGCAGGGCGGTAAAGTTCCGCCTAGCAAAACGATCAAACGCAATGTGCCGGCGCCAAATACAGTACCCGTAAGTGTTCCGTACTTCACGTAAACGTGTATAAAGATTCGTACGTATGTGCGCGACGGCAAGTGCCGCCGGGATTGTCGGACGATTATCGGATCAAGTCGTCCGGGGACGGGAAAAAACTCGAACCCGGTGGACGGACGACACTCCCGATGTGTTTTTTCATACGTTTTTAATGAAATCCGTTTCGGTATAGTGGCGTAGCCGTCGTAGGGCAAAGCGGGGCCGTGCCCCAGGGCCCCGGGCCGCAGGGGGAACCTTGAACGTTTCCGAAACTATATTCCCCTAATATAATCGGCAACGTAGATGGTACATTTAATGATAACTCTCCAAGTAGTACGTGGTCGTTCCAGTAACGATCGGTGTTGATGTAGAATAATAATTCACGCGATATTTGTTCGTTTTTTATAATAGGTACCAGGGCTTAAAATCGATTTCAAATATCGATAGAAAATCAATATCAAAATCGTTAATGGTTGGTAATGGTTTTCAATATTTATATTGAAATTGAAAAAAGTTAAAATCGATATTTTATATAAAAATCAAAATCATTTTAATAATTAAAACGTTTTTAAATCAAATTAATTTAAAATTCAACAACCAACAGGTCTATTTATATTGTCAATTCGTAAACGTTGCCATATTTGGTAATAATATTGATTACACATAATAATAAATAACTAGTGTCTATTTTTGTTTTCTTAGAATATTTACGATAAGGAATCGGCGTTCGATGAGCGATTGTTGTTTTTATACACACGATTTATTCCGTAAAATATTCTATATATAGATATTTTGTAGTATATTATTATTGATAAGATATTAATTTATAATACTCCATTAGCTGTCACCCATGAGTTATACTTTTAACCAATAATGTACAATCAAATAACCTAATATAGTTTTATTTTGTACTTATGCAGTTTTTCTAAGCGTCGTCATATTCGTTCCACTTATAATTTAAAACATTGTTCTCATATTTAGTTCAATTATCTCTGAGTCTATGAATAAAAAACTTTATTTTATATTTTCATCATTTCGCATTCATATTATGTTTTTTCATTTTTGAGACACTTTAATAATAATTGTAGTTTGTACGAAATGTTTTATAACATAGGTAATAAAAAAATGGATTTAAATATATATTACCTACATCAGTAGCTTGTGGCTACAGCCTACAACACTATAATGCTAATGATGTACTAAAATTTGAGAAATTATTATATGTTCCGAACCCGAAATCGAAAAAAAAGAAATACCGATTTCTAAAACCAGAAATTTAAAAAAATGAATATCGATATTCGAAATTGCAAAAAATAAATATCAATATTTGAAACCAAAATCGAAATTAAAAAAAACTCATATCAATAATCAATATTGAAATTAAAATCAAAATTTTTAATTTCGATTTCAAGCCCTGATAGGTACGTAATAAACTGGATTTTATTTTTACTTTGCTCATTCTTTAATTATCCGACAATTGATTTTATTTATCATTTCGTAGTAAATATGTATTCACATGAAGAAAAAAAACAATATAATCTGTATACCTTAAATTTTCATGTTAAGATAAAATCAGGGGGCCTAGTTCACTTTACGGCACCGAAATCCTTTCCTGTGCGTAGCTACGCCACTGTTTTAGCACCTATGTAAACAGCATCCTTGGAGTACTGCAGAGACAGTTTCGGCCGCCCTGCGCCGATTCATAAAAATGCCGCCCTCAAACTTATCTATTATTTGTTCGCACGATCACGTATCTGTACACGTAATCTTTCGGACGCGTAATCGCATCGTCTATGGCATAGACTCTATATGCGTTTGAATAGTGAGTAATCTTCGGTACGAATCTGAAATCTTGACCGAAAGAATTTCGAACCCGATGCGTGACCTTGATCGTAGATGAATACAACTATAGTGTTCTACGGGAGCGGAACAATATAATATACGCCGCGACAACAATAGAAGAAAAACTGGAAACGGGCGCAGAAAAACAATAGGCTCGAAATACTATGGTCAAACCACCAATAACGTACGGTTTAACGATATCCGAAGAAGTCGCCCACGGAGGTCTGCGTCACGTATCGATAAATTAAATACGCCCTAATACGCGTGTGTGTACCTGTTTTGTATGATGCTTGGATCGGCGTTATTTCATTCGGTGACTTCGTCCGCCACATGGCTTTCGCAAATTGTTTCCGTGCCTGCTCTCCGTTTCATAAATTTCTCTATCGACAGTATGGGTTTTCAATGCGCAATCAATGCGTAAATGATGTACGATAGTAAAAGCAAAATTTACTTTACACAACTACCTTAGAATTCTTTGCGAACGCTTCGAAAACGAATAACGCGTCATTTCGTGACGTTTTGTTTAAAACCATAAATTTTATGGACCACGCTTTGGTAATATTTTTAATAATAATAATATATATTGCTAGTAGAAGAAATGTGTACAACATTTGAAGGATACATATATGAAATTACAAGTTTTGCTCTACACTGAGGTAATACCTCTTATCGTAGAGCAAGAATACTCATCTAGATATAATTTTAAATATAAAGAAGAGAGAAAGAAAAAAAAATAAGATAAAAAAAAGTTTAAAAATTGAAAAAGAAAAAAATTCACAATTTTATACTATTATAGAAGGAATAAAATAAGAACTTAAGAGAATAGAAACAATCATCATAATATAAAAATGACATTTAGTAATTGATTATTTAGAATTTATTAAAAAGTAAGATATTTTGTAATTGTTTTTCAGTATAACTTCTCATGAATATTAGTTTTGAATTATCAAGTATTATTAAAGATTATCATAAAACCAATTTTTTAGTTTGTATATAAATTACAATTTGGTTTTGATTTTCACAGACGAGGAATGAAAAATTATGAAAAAACCAGCCGGATACAGGTTTTTGGGTGAGACACAGGAGTTGGGTGGTCCAGTAGAAGGGACTAGAGTTTCATAAAAGCAACGATAAATCATTGAATTCTAAAAGTGAAACTCGATCTAGTGTTTGCAAATGTCAAATATTCTTATTTTTCTATATTTTAAGAAAACATATTTTATCGATGTATTTTTTTATAAACATTAGATTAAACTTATATATGTTGGATTTTATAAAACTAATTTTAATTAATTAAACATATTCCAATTATTAATATAAATGTATAATTAACATATTCCATCGAGTAGTAGTTACTACAACTATTAGTTTTTTGTGAAAACATGAACATAAATTTCTCGTTTTTCGAACAATTTTTAAATTATTTATTAATCTTGTTAGGTTTACAAGTTTCAAATATGCACGATCATCTATTTATAACATTTCCAACATTATTTGATATGTCCAAAAATTATATATTTAAAAAGTATAAATATGTGTATATTATACGTCTATACTGAATCAAGAATTATTATAAAATAGTTTTATATATTTTTTCTAAACTAAAATAAAACAACGAAAACGCGTCATAGATTTCACGGATTTTTCGTAATGACCTCATAAGCTCTTACTAGTAATAAAACGGGTATCGGAATCGCATAACTTCATTGCAAGACAAAGAATTCAGAATGTTACAAGTGAAAAAACTTGTAATAACTATACGTACATTTAAAAAAATCATATGAACGAATGAAATAATTTATTGCTAGAAAATAGAAATGTACACAAGTAGAATCGTAAATAATTAATTGAAATTAACTAGCTTTATTCTACAACGAGTTAATACCTTTTAACGTACAGTAAGAATACTTATTAAGATTTACAATTTTTATAGTATCAAGTAAAAGAATAATATGGTATTTGTAAGAAAAAAATTAAAAAAAAAAAATAATAACAAAATATAAAAAATACAAAATAAACTATAGACGTGTTACGTTAGATATAAAAAGAAACACTACAGATAATCAAAGAAAGTTTTACATCAAATAGTTATAATAAAATTATTGGTTAACACATTTTTAAATTTTAGGATATTATGATAAGCAATATGGAATTTAATTAATGGTTTTATGTATGCGTCCAATTACAAATAATAATCAATTGCAATTACAATATTTGTCCACAGATTATCATAGAACCGATCTTTTAGTTTATATTTAAAATATTTGAACAGTTTCGTACGATTAAATACGTGGAATATAATTCGTCCGTGATGATATCGTCGTATCTTGGTATTTACAAAATGTCAGTACGTGTTAAACAATAAAACGTTGTTTGGACGATTAAAGAACAATAATTAAACCGATTAGAAATCGATGAACTCAAATTTGTATCAATACACTTTAACGCATGTATATGTAAGGTGGAGTCCGAATCGGCGTTTGCGGTTTTTAAAAATCTAATAAATTTCCACGGCTGAACTTTAACGAACACGGTTACGCATACAATTGAAACGCACATCATTTTACGGTCAACATGTTTTTTTTTTTTTTTTTTTTCTAGAATGGTCATGTATAATGTTTACACTCGTAACGTAGTTGTTTAATCGTGAACCATTAATTTTTTCTTTCCACAAGCCCGCGCTTGCGTTTGTTTCCAAAGTTCAAATGACCTTCACGTGTGCGCCGACGATCTTGAAATTCGTAACACCGCACAACGGTCGTCGTGCCGCGCTATTCGTTTCCGTGAATCCGTGTAACTAATACGTAATCGCACAGCAATAGCTATAAATGTACACACGACTTCAACAACACCGCGCGATGACCTTAATCCGAAAAAATCGCTCTACGGACGCGATCGGCACGCGCGCATTGTCCATTTCAGCCGCGTTCGCGTGAAAGGTATTCGCGCGCGCAGTCGAACAAGAACGTGTGTGCAGCAATGTCGATTTCGACCGCGCGCGTAAGTGATTTCATTGGCGAGACAAAAAAAAAACCGCGTCCGGCAACGCGGCGTCCTCGCGCTGCGCGTTTTTCGTCCGCGATCGTTTTTCCGCTCCTCGATCGCGCGCGACATCGCGATTTTTCTTTCGTTCGATCGCACTCTTCGGGAAACGTTTTCACGGCCCGTCACTCACGCGTTTACCCGTAAATCGCACGCAAGCGGTTTCCCGCGCATCACCACGTGCACCCCCTCACACCCCGATCGCGTGTTGCCGGGCCGGGGGTGCGCGAACCGTACGGCAACAACAACGGTCGGCTTTCGGTCTGCGGTTTTCGGTGTCCAAAAATAATAATTAGTAGCACGTGTGGGGCCGTCCAAGTTGTTCTTTCGACCTCGGCTCTGCGGCTACCGCGTACCACACGTACGGACGCGTAACTCGCGCGCGCGTTTCACGCGACGACCGCGCCTAATTAAGCGCGCAGACAGGAAGTCTGCGACCCGGCGGCGCAGAAACATCGGGTCCGACGGACCGTCTGGGACGGGGAAAAACATGCGCCCTCGATGCCCGGCTCACCTAACCCCCGCCACACGGAAACGTGATATCTTTTCGGGGTTATTTTTCCCGTCGACTCTCATTAGTCGGTCCGGCGCGACGCACGACGACCCGTACTACGCGCGCGTTTCGCGACCAGAAATATTTTCACATTCCTCTACTTCTTCTTCATCTGCTTCCCGTTCTAGGCTCCTCGCGTTTACATGTTTATTAGTTGTCTGCTCTTTGTCGTCCGCATTATTATCGTTATCACCGCCGTCGCCGCGTTAGGAAACCGCTCGAGTGTTGTGCGCGGAGGCACATGTCGCGTACGCATTCTTACCACGCGTCACCCTTTCGTCGCCGGACGTCACCCCGACGGCACATGGCGCATGTCTTCGCAATCTTGAAATGGTGAAAAAATATCCGCGCCCACACGTAATGCACACACGTTCGTTACGCAGCAACGTACAGCTGTAGAGTGCCGGTCGCGCGCATCGCTGTCGAACGCGTAACAATATTTCCGTCCCGTTCGTTGAATTCCATCCAGAGCAGTGGTCGGCAAACCCTCGAGCCACGTTCGCAAATCGGTAAAGGGTTCACGTTGTCAGGGGTGGTACGAAAAAATCGTAGTGATATTCATGTCATAGTTTTGGAATCTAATGCAGGCCGAATGAAAGGGACGCGCGGGCCGGATGCCACGACCACCGGTCCAGAGCGTTTCCCTCAACAAGTCCGACGTCCGTTCACGTACCCGATCGCACGCGCGCGCTTTCGTCCAACTCTTCCGTCGAGTGCGCACAGACTCAGCGCACCGGTTCGCGTTCTCAATACGATTCCGGTTCGGTTCCAGTGTACGTTGGCTCTCATTTCCGTACGCGCCGTGCCCCGGGAGTCCTTTGCTTACCCGACGCGGTATAGCGGTATCGCGCAGACTAACCACGCGTTTTCGTGGACATGTTTCCGGCCGACGGTTACTGCAGCGGTTAAAAAATCGAGTTGGTACGTACCCGCCGTACTGTACGTATGGTTGCACGTGATGATATAATACGTGTAATATCGTCCCGTTATTCGTACATTTTGATACGTCGGACGATGTTCGTACAACAATGCCCCGCGTTCTCGAGTGTTAAGACTGCACTTTATAACGTCGTCTCCGTGTACGGACTTGTCGATGCAATACATAAATATATACATGGCACTTGTCGCGTACACGTGTGTCCGCAGCGACGATTTACCGCGTTTTCCCGTTCGGTCGCAGGTGCTACCCTAGTTCCTCCCTCCCCTATCCTGTCCCGTTCGCTCGTAAGTTAGACGCTCCGACAACCATTCGTCCCTCGCGGACGGCGGACCCCGTGTAACGCGGAGCGACCACCGCGACAAAAACGCGTGACAAAACGCGCATCCGCCTGAGCGCGATCGAATCAACCCGCCGTGCATTGTTATAATAATTGATGTTAATAAGTAGCGCGCGGAACCGGAGGGACCGCTCATTGTGCGCAACGCACGTGGGTCGGATCATCGTCTGCGGGGGCTGCGGAGACTTTGTTGTGCACAAGTGAATCATCGCACAAAAACGTTCTAGCCGGATACAACGCTGGGTTAGTTCATCTCTGTGCGCGCATTTGTAAAGCGGCCCCGCGGTGGTACCCGCGTGTCCGATCGGCACGGATATCGCGTACTAATAACGCGAGTTCGCGTATCCGGTGCAACGCGCGCGTTTCGTTCGTGCGGTGAACGCGGACGAAAACGGAACCGGAGGAAGGGATGACGGTGCGCGCGCTAAGCGTTTCCTGGGCGAGCCGATTCTGCACGCCGGATTACCGCCGGTGGTGCGCGAGGGCCTCGGATCGCAGCTGCTGGTGCACCGGTCATGTATGCACGGGCGGAAGGAGACTCGGCGGACCCGAACTTTCTCCGTTACAGAAGTGTATTGTGTTGTGCGGTGCGCGCGCTCGGACAATGGATTCGGAGTACCGTTCGCGCGTAATCCACCCGTACGTTTTTACGCGCGTGCGCTCACCGTTAACAGATACCCGGTACTGGGCGCACCGGAAAAGCGATTCGATGCGTTGAAATCGAACGCACGGATTCAACGAACACCCATCCGCCCGTCCGCCGCTGACGGGCACGTGTCTTAATACGATGTACGCGCAAGTAGAGTCCTGGCCGTGGACAGAGAAACCCGAGCCCTGGGGTTTTTTTCTGCAGTGCGTTCATTAAATTTTTATCATTAATTGTGTTTAATTTTTAACAATTTGCAGTCCCAAATTTCCGGGCCCCTTCAAAAATCGGGGGTATCATCCCTTTCATCTTCCCCTCTTATCATCAGGCCTGGGTACAGTAACAGAACCGAGTGAATCGTTTTCATTGATATGTTAAGTATTCTCGACGGCGACCACGCGCTAAAATAACATATATGACTTGTGTCAAAAACCGCTGATTTACGATAAAACCATCGTTTGTGTTCCGTGCCCGCACACCCGGTTCGTTAGCGCGGCATTCGCGCCGAAAACTTCGATTACCAGTGTATATTATTACAATAATAATAACCGTTCAAGGCGCGTTTTTATTCAACGACGACGACGACGGTGTTTCCGATGATGTATTAATCGTCATTTACGAAAGCGAAAATGACAAATACGGCGACGACAAAGGGGATGTTTTTTTTTTTTTTATTATTATTTATTATAACTATTTTTTTCGGGTGCGGATCGCAAAGGGGCTTATGCCTATCCGGACATGTGTACGCGAAGTATTATAATTTGTTATATCGTCCCTCCGTTGCAACGAGAACCGGTAATACGCCGTATCAATTATGGTATCTCGTGTACGAAGAACGAGAGAGGACGCAGGAGAACAGGACATCGCGGTGTCCCGAAGGGGGTGAGGACGAATGATGTGTACACGTCTGCACCTGCTGCCGGGCTTGTCCTGCAACTACACATAGTAATCGGCCACCGGCATATTTCACGGTTATCGCCGTCGTTCATCTCTTGTTCCGCACGCAGTCTGCAGGGGACTTTTCACGGTGTATACGAAAAGGATTTTTTTTGCCTTCCTTTTCCGCCGGTGTATGATTTATAATTGACTCTCACCCCCGACGCGGAGCGCACGCAATCACGACCGTCTCGAATGTCATCATCGGCGCGGGGTTCGTACCGGACCCGCGAAGTTCACGGGGAAGGTGGGTGTAGAGGAGAGGGTGCGAAACACCGATCGTACGTAAAAACCGATATAAAACGCGTGCATTGTCTCGCCCCGTATCGCTCGGGTGCCATTAACTCGTCCCCGGTCCAACCGCGTTTGATTGTTACGTTATTATTGTTCGTCCGGCAGATATTCGGTCGCGCGCACATTGTGCACGGTTCAAAGGCGACCCGTTACCGCGGGTCGTGTGTATCCAGCACCGGGACATACATCGTTCCAAGAGCCGAGCACAAAACCTCACCTCACGTGGTATAGTCGGAGACGCGTTTAACGGGAAGCAAGGGGGGGGCAGTTGTCCTGGGGTGATAAATTTTATGATGTTTGATGGGGCGGCAAATTGTTGAGGATCAACACAAAATAAAAAATATATAATTTAAATTTTTCTTGTATGACTGTATAACCGTAATATTTCTATTACATATATTATTTTTTATATCGAATTGTAATTTTCTTAAGGGTGGCATATTTTAATTTGCCCCGGGGCGGCTACATAGTTAAACGCGGCACTGGGTACAACCGTCCGGTCACCGTTTTGTACGTCGCCAACCCGCGGCGGCTCGAGAGTCGGACGCAACGCGGTGGAACGATCTCGGGGACAATTGACTTTCAGTGCACGTCACATCGTTCGCGCAGAGCGAACGAGTAGATTCAATGCGATGTGTCAACGGCGAAAGGATAAATTAAACAATAAATAATTATGAAAAATAATAAACATAAAGATGAATAAGTCATGACACGGATTTGCGACGCGCATCCGTATTGTTCTCGTCGTCTCGATGCGGGAAGGGAAAGAACGATTTATAATAACACTTCCGCGTGACGAACGATATTACTTACCCTCGCGGGCGTAATGAGGTCGACGAAAACTTCTAAACGTATTATAAATCGTTCACGATTGTTGCATGATTCGATCGACCGGACTGTAACGTTTTATGGTTTTGCGTAAAGTTCGTAGACTCGATGCTATAAAAATTCATACCGAGAATCGACTGGTTGAACGATTCCCTGTTAGCAGTAGTATCAAAAGCCAATACGCTTTATGGCTGTACTGGATAATTGTCTTATCGAAGAAAATTCGATGAATATTAACGTATCTCATATTCTTCATGTTTTAATGACCCAAGGGCTGGTTGCCAGTAATTGTCCTCGTTCTGCTCCGCTTTCTTTGTCAGTTCGCAGTTACTATTCGACAGACGGAGTCCATGCGCTGTGATTGTTCGCGCGGATCGGATCGAAAATCGTTCGTCGGACGAAAATATTGTGTATCACCGGCAGGTGCACGCGCTCGACGGGACGGCCGTGCGACGTTCACGCGGTGCTTTTAAAGCTTAACCGTCGCGCGACCTCATGCGAGATCGTTACGTCCCCTCCAGTGCGGTCCTGAGGGGAAATGAATTTTTTCTCCCAACCGTCCGCGCACCGAAACGAATCGCGACCGTCGCGCACGAATATTTCACGGCTCGAACTCGGCTAAGCGCGCAGTGGCACAACCGACTAATGGTGATGTATTATCGCGCCGTACATCGCACACGTGCCCTGTGCAAACGCAACGGTTTCGCCTTGCGTTCGCTTTTTGCGACCACGCAGTCTAATTATTACGGCGTACAACGTCGTACGTCAGCCGCCGCCCTCGAACGTAACATTACGATCGTCCGTCTCTCGATCGCCGTCTAATCCGAATTGATTACGTTCGGCGTGCGCGTATTGCACTCGTCTTAGGAACACGCCCCCTCCCCCCGTCTCTTTGACCCGAGTACGTTTTAAGCGGCTTAAACGCGCCGCTCGTTAACGCGCGCGTACATTTAACGTGCATGCAAATGCGCGCGCGCGCGTGTGTTTGTACGCGCGTGCGTGCGCGGTTCCGTCCAACCAAATCCGTTACGGTCCAGGACGAACGAATCCTGTGCATTATCGTGGCATACTACACCGTGTACGTCTCCGTAGTGTACGGTATCGAACTCATCACGATAGGGTTTATCGTCAACGAAAATGTATTGCGCCCGGTCTGCGAATTGGAAATCGCGCTAAGGTTACACATGCCCCGGACCGCCCGCAAACAAATGTATCAATCGCAACGCTAAAGAAAACCGAGATCACGTGATCAGATTTTCGACAAACAATCTTTTGTCGCCGAGTGTATGATCCACGTTGGATACCTTTCTGAAAAAAAAGAAAAAAAAATAATTTAATAAACGAATAATTTTACAACAATTTTTTCTTATCGTAGCACACAATAAACATGTGGACATTCGATTCGAGTACGGGGTACAATCCACCGAAACCATTGTTCCGTATCATTATCTACGCATTTCGCGATGTAGTTTCGTGATGTTTCGACGTAATTTTTCCAAGTGTGTCGGTGCACTACAAAACGAGATAAACACGTTCTAATAGGCGAAAATATTATCCATTCCAAGCAGTGTTCGTCAGCTACCTCATCATAAACTGTGACCGCTAAACATCCCCTGGCACTCCTGTGTGCACGCCAATGACCGACTCACCGCGATAAGTGCAGTTACGCATCACCGCGGTTTGACTGGACTAAGTATACGGACTACAATAGTATACGAAAAACCTGGGCGTGATGTATTGCAAGTACCGTTAGCGGTGAACCCATGTTTTATGTACAATAGATTGACGTTTTCAATAATATACGGTTGCAGGAAACCGGAAAAAAAAAAAAAACGAAAAACATATATTGTTATTATTATTTGATAGGTCTCTCGTCCGGATCGGAATGGCTGCGTAGATTGCATTCGTAGACGTAATAACACGTTTGATCGATATTAACGAATACATAAAATATCCATTTTTATCCAACCGTTAAATCTCACCGCTGAATACTGTAATCATTTATGATTTATTCATTTTCAGATTTTCCAATGACGCAACGTTCGTACCTGGGTATACACGTCTAGGACGTACCGCAAAGTGTTGAGTAAAAAAAACCGAATGAAATTACGGTCATCAGCTTTTACTGAGTTACAAACCGCAACAATATCCAGTGAAACCACCTAGATCGAGCAATCACGGTTTTCGTTCGGAATACACCGGTACAGAAAACCGTGCATTCCTAAACGTTACGGGTATCTTCGATGGCTCGCGGTGATTTCAGCAAACCCCGCGGTTCGAGCCTTTGTCGGCGCGGACAAGAAGTAACTCGTTCGTAGCGCGTTTATCGCACGGCAAGTCGCGTTTTTCGAGCAATTACATGTTCGGCGTGCACAGATATAAAGCGCTGGCAATAGTTCCAAAACAGTCATCGAGAGACACGCCTACAGATTTGTTTCGTGCAACGAGCTTTCCGTCCCGCGCGAGAATCCCTTTGAACGTAGTTTCGACACGTGCAACGAACCGACTGGTACATACAGCTGTGTTCGATCCTTGCAGGCGGGCTTACGGCTCAATCACGTATCACATCACTCCGGTCATAACTTATTGTGTCGTGTTAATAACCTCGCTGACCACAGTGACACGAGAAGACCGAACGTGCTCGGCTCGATTTAAAATAGAAATGTTTAAAATCGTATAAACACATACGTAGATACACGGGTACATTGAAATATTATATTTTAAACTATAATATGACCAAACACCTAATCTATGACCTATAACAGTAATGGTTTTGAACCATATGAAGTACTTTTCAACAACACTCGCATGAATAACGTGTTTCATAAATAATTATAAATCACACTAAAATACATTATTCTGAATTGTTTCTTATTTTTTCGACTCGTTTCGTGATCCCTAAAATTGTATTTTTTTTTTTTAATTTTTTTTATACTAATACATTTCTTTATTTTGTGTACAAATATATGTTATAAATATTTCGTTTAAAAATTGCAAACATTCGTATACGTCGTTATTTTTCTTTATGTGTAACTAACCGAAAATAATAATATTCATTAAAAATGCTCTCGGCTTGAAGTTCAATATGGGATTTCTTTGAAATGTATAAGATAAATTCCAAGACCATATCCGAATTCATCATCACATAAACGTTAATTAACACCGACAGTTTTCATCACTTGTTACGATAACCATTTTGATCCGAGACAAAGTCCACTTTTCTCCGCATATCTTAAATTATGTTATTTTTTTCAATATATAAATATAAATTTTTATAAAATATTTATAATATGGGAACTAGTTGATTTTTTTTTTTTTTACAACAAAACGATTCGAAAAATGTAAAGAGAGCCAATGTATAGAATTTTAGATAAATCACTCGATTGATTTTAATTTATAACTTTAAATTGACACAATACTTCTAAAGATTTATTATCTATTCATTATTTTTATAATGTGCATTCGACGCTATTAAATAATATGCAATGAAATAACACATTGAAAGAAAATAATACACTCTTCCGATTATGATTATTAAAATAATTTTAAAATCGTTATGATCTAGTGTAATTTATGGTACACAAAGGTTTAGCAGGTCATCGAACACAATATAAAACAGTATTGAAATGATAAAAAGTAAAAAAAAAACAATAACGGTCCACTTATATGTTATGAGCGTACATAATACGAATAATATACAATCTTTGAAATACATCAATGACAAGCATCGAACACTATAATTTGTCGAAAAAATAATAAAGAATTCTTAGAAAACAATAACGAAATATTCAATGAAAGGTTTTTCGAATCGAGAACAAGGGCTCATTCAAACACACAGTAAAAGTTCTGTACAAGAGTATATTTGTAAACAACGTTTTTGATAACATTATAAAAATTGTTTATACGAATGTGATGTACAATCGCTACGATAAAACGAACGGGAAGAAAGGTCAATGGTGCATGATAAAAAAAACGTGAGCGGATTATTAAAAAAAAAAAAAAAAAATAATAAAAAACGGTTATTAAAATTAAACATCTCCAAATAATAAATGAAAAATCGCCTCTTCATGCGGAGTCGGACGGAAAAGTAAAACGAAAATCTTACGAACAGGATGCACCGCCGCTGCAGCTAACCACAGAGTTCAGGGTGTTGAACACTCGTCACGCATCGCTCTGCTTCGTCAAACCAGCGTACATTATTAGGAGTCGTTACTTATTTCTCAATTACAATTGATAATTATATCATCTTAACTTGTAAAATCTTCGACGCGCACAGTTACCTTTTATTGGGCACGTTGAAGATCATTTTTAGCGCATATCTGATTGGTTTTTTTTCCTACTTGTTTGTGCGTTGGCCCGTTTGGGAAGAACAACGTTTATCATATAACTACCGATCCACGGTCTCGTTCGTGAGCCTGACATTTTGTACGTACTCAATATGCAAATTAAAACAAAACCTAACCGTTAGAAATCTTTTGTACGTCCACCGAATGTTAAAATGTTGATAAAAATCGATCAAAATCAAGAAAATATTTTTTTGTAAATCATTATTTATATGTATGTATTTTTTATACACGGACATCTTCGCGTATAAGCTGTTCAAAAAAAAAAAAAAAAAAAAAAATGAAAAGAAAAAACCATCATAACAACTTATTGAAAAAAAAATCTCGCCACCTCTTTAAATACTTGCCAGGGAACCCTCCCGAAAAGTTGAAACGGAAATAGTGTCTCATGAGCTGTGTGTATACATATATATGCTCATAATGACTAAAAATAAACACTCTCCAATTAACCAGCTGAATATATATTATCAAAATAATAAAATACTGCGCGAAGTGTCGCACCTGCAGTGGGGGTGGTTATTTTTTTCTTCTACGTGAATGTATGTTATTGAACCCTTTCATTGTCGAACTTACATACCGAGTTGCATTGATTGCACGTTTCCAGTGTTCAGATGAGTACAAAGGGTGAAGAAGTGTAGTAAATATTTCAGGATAAACACATAAACGACACGTGTATTTTCCATTCATTTTTTTTTTATCCTTTAGTTATTTTTCATACGCTTCGACTTGCTCGTGTTTTCTATGCAAAGCTGATGTCACAATACTTCCACGACCAATGAAACGAATAATTATTATCAGCTATATAATAGCGTATTAGAAAGTATTGTTCATAATAATGTATATATAATCGATTTAATTGATTCCTTGCCTCGACACTTTTAACTAGAATGCATAATCCCACAATATTAAATTCAAAATTCGGATATTGAAATCGATAAATCCGAATTTCGGATTTTGAATCTTAAAAATCCAAAAACCCAAATTTCGGATTTTGAATTTCGAAACCCAGATCTTTTAGCCTGAAATCCGAAATTCTGATTTATCAGATTTTCAGTGAATCCTAGTTTAATTCCCATCGTCTCATGTCGAATGTTGCTACTTCGAACTAGGTTGAAATTCTATTGAAACTACAAGTACGGAAATCTCCAGGAAAGTCTCCCGATTCTCGATAACTCGTTATAAAACTAAACGTTTTTCGTTAGCTCGGCACAAAAAATTTGTCATAATCAGTATTTTTACTATCCTAAGAACAAAAATGTATTGTATCGTACATTGTGAGAGTTGTCAAATAATGTAGAAAATAACAATTTTAATAAAAGGAAATTACATGTCCTTACAATTGCTTACTTGCGAACAAAGTTCGCTTAATAATTAAAATTAAGAAAGGTAAAAGCAAAATTTGTGAAAAAATTTTTTGAAAAAAAATGCAATTTTCCAACCAAACCAACTTTGTCATAAATTAGTAAATAAACGACTTCCCAATGATGATTAATAATAGATATGAAAAAAATAAAGAATAATTTTTATTTGAACGTTGATAAATGCTTTTTAAAGTTGTTTACTCAATGCCGAGATAAAAATATACCGGTAAACGGAACAATTTTACTCGAAAAAGCGAACAGACGTACACAACAGTTAGAATAAGAACTAAGATGCACTAATTTCAAAGCTAATTTTTAGAACTGATTTTGGTTGTCAACAAAATTAAATATACGAAGCAGTTTTTTATACAGTTTGTGGAGAAAGTGCTGCAGTAGACACAAATAAGTGTTGAAATGGGATTAAAAATCTTCCTGAAACGTGAGCAGACTTTTCGCATGACGATACTTTTAATGTCGATGAAACGTGTTTATTTTTCAAACATATACCAGGTAAAACCTAAACGTTTGAAGGTAAGAAAACTTCGAGTGAAAAAATTGGTAAGGAGCGTATTACGATTATGTTAGGAACTGAAAAAAACAAATTTACTTGCTATCGGTTTAACAATGAAGCTCAGGTGTTTTAAAGGGATAACACCGTCGCTGTTTAACATATGTGCCATAGGCGAATCTACAGGGTGTGCCGGGTGTACTAGGGCATACCGTACGCAAACCTATGTAGGGTCCATAATACTCATTTCAGTTACAACGGTTTTGAGTCTAAATATTAAACAATTCATACATTTTAATACAATTTTATATATGGTCAATAAACATTACCTTATCATTATTTAATATTATTAATATTGTTATTTCAAATGGGAAACATCTCTTAAACTTATGATGTCTGAGAGGTATTTTGAACTACATAGGGCCTGTTTGAGGTAAAGGCACACCCTGCGACGAATTTCTAGATCCGCCTACGATATGTGCACCGTGTTTTAGTATTGCGTACGTGCGCCGAGAAAATTCTTCGAGTACCGCGGTTGGACACAGCTTTCGGAAACGCGTTTCGAATCGGACGACGACGGAATTACTTTCAAATCATTTTTCAGTCGGTTTAACGATGAAAAAAGCATCTCGCGTGTTGACAAACGTGACCGCAACGCGCGTATAATATAAAACGAATAATAAACGTGCACGCGCCTACGTTTGCCGCAATGATAAACGCTCGTTACCGCACGTCTTGTTGAATACTGGCACGGAAGTTGTGTGTGATTGCGGTGCGTGTGCACTCACGGAGTTCGCGTCGAAGCTACAGTGGATCCGGCCAGTTCGTCGTTTCTCTAGTCCGCATCTAAATATGCAACAGCGTCCGTAAAACGTTGACAACATCTTTCACTGTGCGTATCGCACGAATTGATGCAATGGTTGTACGTTATTGTCACGTTAAACTTTCCGCGGGAAGGCCATCGGACGGTACGAACGGGGATGAATGGGGGGCGATGAACGAAACTAGATTACAGTATTAGTAGATTCTGCCCGGTTGTCGTATTCGTCTGTCGTTGAACGTATTTCGTAACTAGAGTTAGGATGTTGATGACCTAGAAAACACACGAAAACGCCCTAAAAACTTAAAAAAAAAAAAAACTAATCAAGCAAGTGAAAAGATGTATTTTATAAATAATAATCTTTATTAGAGATATTGGTGTGATAATAGTTTATGAATTATAAATTATAATATTAATAAACAACAGTATACATTTACATTTTAAGCATCATATAAGATTATTTATCGTTGGGTTTGTCTCCAAACTTGGGTTTAACACTTGCTCTAAAATGTAAAGTTTGAGAAAAATTGCCCGCGGTGTACAAAGACTACAAAAAATGACTTAAAAATGTCGAAAAATTACGTTTAAAAAACAAAAGAACGCATTTACAGAAAATGCAAAACAAAATTAGAATGTTCCGCATCAAGGGAGCACGGAACAAATATTTAGCTAGCATTGCGTACCGAATCGAAGGGGAAAAAAAAACAAAAAGTCATCAACATCCCAACTCTATTCGTAAAACTCAAATATTTTCGTAAAAATAATTTCTGTTGTCAAAACATTCCTGTTAAAAAAAAAAATAATAATAATGATAAAGAAGTGATTATAAACAGTTTTTGTACGGCGTGTAGAACAGAGTTTACGCGTCATCCGCTTGTTCCGTTGAAACGTTAGAAGACACGATTTTTGTTTCTTCTTAATCCGAGCCCCGACATATCGTGTATACATCACAGGTCGCGTAATCGCCTGTACACACCGCACGGCAAACGTATACGTATTATGCACGCGCGCGCACATGTCACATGGCCGAGTATATTTCACGCACAGTCCGGGTGGGCGTGTAAAATAGCAGGCGGCGGCGGCGGTATATCGTTAGACGAGATATCATTAAAAACGGAAACCGACCCTTTCGACGATAATGTGTACGCCGCCGCCGCCGCCGCCGCACACGCGTAGGTATGAACGCACACGTGCGCCGAACGAGAAATGGTAAGGGAGAGAAATTCGCGAAGGCCCGGGACACGACGTTTACGCGGCGGCGGCGTTTTCGCGAATATTATTACTGCGCGCGCACGTGTGTAAGCCGATACGGGGCGCCATCGGGTCGCGGTGCACCGGTGCAAAGGGACCGCGTCGCGACCGAAGGCTTCGACGACGTTCGCCTGTACGCGAATATAATAACGCGCCGAGGGGTCGCGGCGGTCTCTCTCCGCCCGTTCGGCCGCCACCACCTCCCCCGCGCCTTGTCCGGCGCACGCACGCGCGCTTTCTTCCTGTGCGCGCACCGCCGCCGCCGCCGCCGCCGACCGTAAACGGATCGTAAATCACAGGTAACGCGCCCGGTACGGGGCGCAAGCGGACACCGGCCGGTCCCTTTTCGGCTGCGAACCCGATCGCCGTTTTACGACGTTCCACGGTCTACGGCCGCCGCCGCTGCGCGACGAACGTTTATCGCGGTACGTTACGAATGTCGTAACGTCGTACGGTCGCCGCGAGGGTGCGCGGGGATCGCGTACGGAAACGAACTGGTTTTTTTTTCGACCAAACCGTGTTCGGGGATAATCGGGACGCGTTCCAAACCCGCCGCGGAAATCTTTCTCTCTCACGGCGTCCGAAACCGTTTCGTTCGGGTCCACGAACGATACGTTTTATTTTTAACTATTCCGCAGATCGCGTTAGAAAATCAATAGGTGTATACGATTTGTTAAACTGTTGGTTTTACTACGATACAATACGTGTATCGGCGCGAAACTGTCCGGGACCCGTTCGGTCGGGTACTCGAGAGGGCCCCGAGGCTGCCGCTCCGGCTAATCCCCCTCCCCCCCGCCCCTAAACGTCGCGGCGACGGTGTAATCGAAACCGTCCGGTTTCCGAACGCGTACGGGATACACGCGGACCGTTCGTATCCGACCGATTTGTCACTGGTCCGAGCCCGCCGGAGCAACAAAGCTGGGAAACCCGGTGTTTGTTCGCTCGCGCCCGTCGCGTTCGCAGTTAC
>NW_020272976.1:242063-301456 GCF_003268045.1 Sipha flava | reverse complement strand
CGAGCCCGGGACGTCGGGTTTCCCGTCCCGATCTCCTTGCGATGTCGGCTAAAGGATAACGTGGGAGTGCTCGACAAGGCGTACCCGAGATGTTGACGACCAATTCGGTTGGACGTGTGTACGGTCAGAACGCTAAACAATCGACCGTATACGCTCTGTCTTCAACTGATTCGTAGTATGTACTCATGCGTTCTGGAGTCCACCGGCGAACCCAATGCATTTTCCGAGTCCATATTTTATTGAAAAAAATAATAAGTTGGTTAATTTCTTATTTAATCTAAAACCAATTTTTTTCGAATATTTATCATGTTTTGCACGTAACCGATTCCGATCGCGGACGCGCAACGACCGTTGATTTAAATTTATCGCGCAATCAACATCGGTTTGAATTATTTTCGAAAACGCTGTTAACAGCCCGTGTTGCTCCGCGGACGGGCGTAACAACGTCCGGAACCGTTACGTTCCATATCGATCGCCGTCGATTCATTACGATCGTATTGCGTTGATGCAGATCGTAGGACCCGCGCGAACAATTCACGATGCGGTTTCGACGTTCCGACAACCTGAGGTCGGTTCGGAGCGTTTGTTTTCATACGATCAATGCCGATCGGTATTGGCCGCGAGCGATTCGGTGTACGAAAAACGTCATTACGACATTGTACAACAAAAAATATAGATCGGAATAAAAAAAAAAAAAAAAAAAACGAAAAATACCGAACACGTGTTAATGCATATTTTATGCGCCACGCGAACCGTGTGTTGTGCACTCGTTACAAGTAAAACGCGTCAACGTTTTTAGTTCTCTTCAAAGTTGACCGTTTCTCGGAACACTTGCAAGGTTTGCGCAGCTTACGAATACACGCGGTTCGTACCGTTTAATGGTTCCGAGTACGGCGTCGCGGCCCGAGACGAATACGAACGAATAAAAATATAATTTTGCACTCGAGGTCGCCGCGTAAACGAGTACAGTTGGTCAACAATACCCGGTGTAATACGGTTACGTGTGTTTTCGGTTCGGATTGGAAATCGTGTTGCATTACTTCACCGGAGTTTAACGTTACCGATGATTTTGTCGACCAAAAAAAAAAAAAAAACAAACGCGTCAATATTAATATTGTGTTTACGATGCGTAGACGTGCGCGATTGGACGTGCGTGGTGAACTTTACGTCGAAAAAATAAACGAATTCGGAAAAAGCGTCGCGCGACGCGAAACGTCCACTTTAGCTCTGACGAAACGGTATTTATTTTTGTTTCGCACGTATTATATACAATAAACGGCACAGTCGTCCACGGACGAACAATGTCCACGGTACGGCCACTTGTGTGTACGGTAAACCGCAGCGACTATGTGAGTACGTATTGTTACCACCGTAACTAAAGACCGGATTTAATTGCATTAAAAATATCTTAAAATTGCACTAAAAATAAACCGAAATTGCGATAAAAGTTTATCAAAACTGCAATACAAGTATGTTAAAGTTGCAATGAAAAACATTTTAAAATCATATCAAATATATCCATTAATTACTTACTTAAATAATATTATGAACGTTAATATAATATTTACAAAATATATCATTTTTTTTTTTTTAATTAAAATTTATAATTATATACATCTCTAAATCATGTTCTTGAAAATTCTATCGTCTGTCACGTAAAATATGTTTATGTAATGCAAAAGTACGTTCATCGTACTTTTTCGACACTTGTTATCAATGCATATTTAAAATAATTAAAAAAAAAAATTGGTGTTTTATCAAAATTAACAAAAATCGCAATAATTAGAAAAATTGCAAAATCCTTGAAAATTGTAAAAAATTGCATTATCAAATTAAATAGGAAGACTGAAATTAATTCAATTCGTATACATGTTTGATCAGACTTGATTAACATGGTATCAATCAAAAGTTTCAATACCAATTAAATCCGGTCTTTAATTATAACATGTTCGCACACACGCATACACACGGTGTTTTCAGATGACGACCCTGTCATACGCATAATCGATTCGAATTATTTTTAAACGTTATTACAACTTGATTGCTTGGAAGAGGAAAACGCGGGCTCTTTAGATTTGATCGAGTGCGAACTGCGAAAACGATGTTTTTTAGCAAAACGTACCGATGAATAAAGCTCGGACGATTCGATCGGTATGTGCGTTGTAACGCTAATCGCTATCTGGAACGACTGGACGCACTTTCCGTCCGTTATTTTTGTTACTATTGTCATGGTTGGTTTGCAACGACGGATGGTTTTCGTGTTTGAAATGATTTACGCCGGAGTGGCCTTTCTCACGGCAACACGCTACAACTCGACGGTTCTCGAACTGGGTTCCTCGGCACTCCGGTGCACCGCGATCCGATTGGAAGAGAAAAAATTAAACAATGACCCTGATTATGAATACAAAAGATAAACGTCCTCGAACAGCGTTGATCGTCCCTGATTCATGCGCTGCGAACATTTTGTGCGGACAGCATAAAGTGTGTCTCGTTTAGAAATAAAGTTTGTAATATATGTGTGTCAAATAAACGAACATCTTAACTCGTGTTTATTATATCATCTTATGTGTTGTACGGATTGCATAATTTACGAAACTAATTTGTTTACATATACTCGTATGTAAAAAATGACTTGCAATAAGTTGACGTGCACGCGGTAGACGACCAGTAATAGAGTTATTGGTTACCAAAGGGTCGGGTGTACGTGTTCGTAAGCGATTAAACAATAAAATATACCATCGTGATTTTTTTCAAGGTAATGCTTGGTAATGTTGACGAGAAAAAAAAATCGATTCTAATTGATTCGATAAAACACCGTGCGAAAAACCCGAAACAATCGAAATGCGAAGCGGATGAAAAGTGCGTACAAAAGAGGTCGGGTGGAGATTCGATTAAAAGCAAACGAGATAAAAAAATGTATAATAATAAGTCGCACGTGCAGCGGCTCAAGCGTACCTGCGTTCATGTATGGCGAAAATAATATCCGCCGGTGCGGTCGAAAGCATCGACTGAGAGGTAAAAAAAAAAAAAAATTAAATAATTTACCAGTACACACCGCACGTGTTCATATGCTTCGAAGGGACGAACGAAGTTCTTTTTTTCCGTGCATCAAAGATGAAAATTTATACAACGGTTAAAAGTATAAACCACTAGACGAGATGTGTAATAAAAATAGCATGTTGAATTCGATTAAAAAAAATAATAATAATAATAATAATAAAAAATGTCCAAAACATAATGTATCAATTAACCCTATGAATAAATGAATGCGTTAGTTATGAATACGTTTGTGTACCAAAAGTTACTGACCGCAATATGGGTAGGCAATGTTTAGCAGAAAAAAAAAATCTATCTCATAAATCTTTTAAATCGTCTAACATTTACTTACATTATAATGAAAATGTTCCCCAAATTATTAACACTTCAACAGAACTGGTGAATTAGTTTTATATAGTTGCACGTTGAAACCTTTTACGAATATTAATGGAATTTCACAGTTAATTTAAAAGTAATATTAAAATATTTTTTAAAGAAATCTCCGTAAACGTGTATTCAAACACGTTAAAAAATCTAAACTATTAGTTTAAACTCCGTAAACAAACATGGCATAAGTTATTTATCAGATAAATATATTATAATTTTAGGATGGTTATTTTTTCAATCTATTATAAAATATTTTTCTACTTGAATGCAAGTGGTTTTATTTTTGTAATTTATTCATTTAACCGTACCGCTAGACTTTTATTATTAATAACATTAATTAAAAAACCAAAATAAATGCGAAGGAATAATTAAAATACAATAATTACAAGAAAAAAAAGCAAAACGTACGAATCACTTAAAAATATGAAGTATCCAACTAAATAAAACTGATTTAAAACCATGCAGAGCCAAAAAAAAAAAAAAAATTCAAATTATATAGCATAAATTATCCAAAGGTTATTGATACTAAAAAGTAAATTTATTAGATATTGCAAACGTTTTGAATTAATAATCGTTTACGATTAGCTGATTAAAAATGTTAACCAATATTTAAATCCATATACATGATCATATCTTATTCTAAAAGTTTTATTATAAAATATACATAATATATGTTGTATAAAAAATAGAAAACCAAGCTTCCGAAAGAGGTTAAATTTTTATTTGATTTGTTGAATACTATTTCGTAACGTTATTGAACTTATTTCTTTCGTATTTCACGATACATTAGAATACTCAGTTGTCTAATTGGTAACCCAAACGTTTCGATTAACTTTTTCTAAGAAGTCTTTTCCAATATGTGTTTATAACGGAATTTATTTGAAAATTTACTTCATAACCTTTGATTTATGAATGCACGATAAAATACATTCAACGCCAACTAATAGTCTAATAAATATAATAGGTTACAGGCATTACCTAATATAATGTGATAACCGTAGTTTATATTATTATATAAAATGTTTAATAATACGATAATTATGTTCACATTGTACGATTTTTTACACATAAACTTGGAAGGAAGTAATTACTGTAATAAATATAAACAAATCATTTTCGTATCACGATTGCTATTATAATAATTTCGGTTGATTATGATTGTTTCTATATACTTTGATTCTCTCGTTATATTGTAAAAAATACGACTGAATTAAAACGAAAACGCTGCATTGAGTACACGATAACGTAAGCAAATTAGTTATTCCTCAAATCCAATCCAATAATTAGTTATACTATTATTCACGTTATTATACGCGTCTTTAAAATGGAATATACTATATTATTAGAGTAGGTAACGAATATATCGATTATTTTAAAAAGAAAATAATTAGTTATATCAATATACAACAGAATATTATTGCACCCAATCGTATATTGAAATATTAAAACACTATAATGATAGTTATTATGCTTTAATAAAATATATACACCGTTTATAATATTATATCATATTTATATATTAGATATAGTATAGTTTATATAAATATGGTTCCATATTATTTTTAAATATAATTTATTTTATTTTTGGAAAATTCCATAAACAGGGGATGCTTCCTTATACAATAATCTACTTTAGATTTCTTTTAAATTATATTTTTTTCCTGACAAGTTGTTGTGTACGTCAATCGAATGATTATTATTTTTTTTTTTTTTTTGTATCACCGTCATTAAGTAACATTCAAAAAACACCCTACACAGTAAAATCTTAAATAACAGTTAGTGAATTATTTTAATATGATGATGTTTTTTTTTTTTTCCTTTAGTAATCGTTTAATATTGAATTTTTTATGCAAAACCATAAACGTAGTTTCAAAAAAATAAAAAAAATAAGGGTTCAAACACATTTATGAAGTAAAAAATCCTTAAGGATTGTCAAAAATAAGTTTGATGTTTTTTTTTTTATAATTTTTAATAACCGTGGTAAATAAAGATAACCAGTAAAATGTTAGCCGTAAGTAAAACTCACGAAACCGTATCGAATTTTAAACAAACCCAGTACAACGGAATAAATAAATAAATAAATGTATACATTTACGAGTTTATTTAAAGTACTTAACATTGAGATGTTTGTGTGACCGGAAGGCAAACTGAGATTCCTGCGTTGAAAAAACGCGTTACAATATTTCAGTTTTTTTTTTTTTTTTTTTTCTGACGGTAGCGTTAAAGATGAATTATTCTTATTCTTTTGTTTCGAACCGAAAATGCTAACGTTAGGTACATCGTTAAAAAACATTTGTTCCGACCGTACATGTCCATAAGTTTTCTAGACTAGTTTTCGGAACAGCTACGATTATTAATATTGTACACTTTTTATTCGGCTGATTTTCGACGCCACGTTTGTTTTAACGGCTTTCGAATCTCGGATTAAACTTATGTCTTGCCGTAAATCAAAATGTGTTTGGAAACTAATTTCTGTGATTGTGGAGTTCCGGGACGAACAATGTACCGTCGCTATACACACCGTTCATAGTTATATTTATAATGTATAATATAATGCACAAACATTTATTAATACTTTGTTTACGTTGATCACGATCAACTACTACTGTCATACCGTCGCGAATCGTTTAAAAATTGAAATGTTGGTTTGTGCGTACACTGTATAGTTATGTTAATAGTAATAACGTTTTTATGATAATTTGACCGTAAACTATTTAAGTATTAAATATTGTACGACTTGACCAAAAAAAAAAAAAAAGGTTCAAAAATCATAATTGACTTGCCACGAATATTAATTTACGTCATGTGGTTGCAATTAACTTTTCATTTGTATTTACAATAATAATAATAATAATAATAGAATAACACAATTATTAAACAATACCCGTATGAATTTTTTATGATATTATGAAGTCGCTTATTTTTTAGAAAAATTTTAAAACCCTGTCCACGAGAAGTTTGAAAACACGCCGCTGTATACACTACGCAGAATCGTACGGGACGTTTTCGCGTACGACAAGATAAAATATTGTTGTATTGTACTTCGCACGGAGCGGTTGTGCAGCGATCGGCTGAAAACGAAAAACATGGGACATCGGCTCGTCCGTGTAAAGCTCTTGTTTCGGAATACCACGCATCCGCCTAGTGCGAATTAATCGAAGATTAAACGCGATTGCTGACCGCTGAGAAGTGCCGACGATTTCAGGGCCGCGCGAAACCGATGTGTGCTTATCGCCGTGCAACGCGCTCGAAATCGATCGAAAGGACGTGAAGAAATGTAAAAAAAAAAAAAATCACCTGAACACGTGGTCGCAGGATTAACGTAATCAAGTACGCGTTGATAACGGCCGAAACGCGCGAACCATCAACTGCGCGCGGAACGGATTGAAAGGTGCGTTTCGAGGTTTTAGCACGGCTAAACATTGCGTTCGAAACTCGCGCGCGAAAAAACGTTACCGTCCGTCAACCGTAATTCACCCGGCTTGCACGTGCGTTCCGAGTCCATTGTTTACAGGGTGTTCCAAGATATCCGACCGGCTGGGTAAGGTTATCCGTCGTTTACGGTGCTCGTGATTTTTTTTCAAAAACCTATAAGCACGCGTTCCGAATCCGTTTTACGTGAAAACGTAAAAAAAAAAAAAAAGAAGCGGACTCGGAGCGTACGAATACGCTCATAGGCGCAGCTAGGGGACGCAATAGGGTTTTTAGCACCTCTAAATGTCCTGTTTTGAAGTGAGAACTTTATTGCGCGCGCTTGGTCGGAGAACTATTTCGTTGAACGTCCGCGTCCGTCCGAGGACGGGGCATGGTGCGGGGCATTACAGCTGCGACTCTCCTCTCTTCAGCATCTGTGCGCGCGCTGGCAGCCGAGCACAGATTCTTTTTCGTTTCATCTTATACAACTCTGTGCATGCACGGCGCGTAATATCGCGGATAATATTATATAAAATATACGACGCGGACAACTGCCGTACCGCCGGACACCGCTTTAAATTTTATTTTATGTAAGAAACTTTATTTATACGTGATCGCACGCTCCTTCTGGAGTTTGTATCGCGGCAAAACGAGTGATAGCGATACTGATAGAGAGCGCGAACAGCGGAATAAAATAATTAATATTAAGATGACATATATATGTGTATTTGATTGTTATATTGTAATAATATTTTGAATTTATAATAAAATAATGACTTGGACATTGGTACAATTTTGCTGTCGATTACATTTATCATACCATGCCATCATAATATCTAACCTGAAAATATGGTTCTCAATTTCGCGGTACGTCCCGCTACGCACCCTGTTGTTATTATTTTTTTTCTTTTTCGGATCTACATATAAACCTACGGTAATCGCAGTTGAACACCGTCATAAGTACCATTGTTTTCAGCAGTACCAGCGACCCCGGGCGTTTGGGCTCCAGTTAAGCCCGCGAACACGTTGTGCTCACGTGCGCCGTTCACGATTCCGTCCGGCGCCGGGCCGCTGCGATTCGCGACGGCGGATCGTCCGACACGTGCGCGAACGGGTTTCCGGCGCGGCGTGCCCGTGCTCGCCACTTACCCTTTTGCTCCTCCGACCGCGGCGCCACCCCGACGAATCCGTTCCGGCGGCGTTTGAAATACAACACGCGTATCGGTGCGACGGGCAAACGTAACGACGGGCGTTCGACGGCGGTTGTTTTCGCAGCCGACGCGGTCCGTATCGTCACGATGATCGGACGTCGCCCGAAAGGATCAAAGGTCGACGGATGGTCGCCGGAGAAAAAACAAATACGTGAATATTTTGCGCGCGATTCGCACGAATTCGCCACACCGGTCCCAAAACTCGCGTGAATTTCGTTTTCGAAGTGTGACGTTTTTTTTCAGGGGAAGGGCAAACGTTTCGCAAACCCCACTCCGTGCGTTTTCGATTTTGGAGTGGAAGAAGTGTCATGCGAATTCGTGCGGATCGCGTGCTAAACATTCGGGTGATTTTTTTTTTTTTTTTTTAATTTTTTACCCGGACGAGACACGTCCGTCGTCCATCGTGTCCGGTTAGGTACGCGCGGGAGGAACGCCTTAAGGGGTACGCCGGTCTCGCGTGTCTTCCGGTACGGCTGTGTAAAGGTTAAACGGCTAACCTAACGGCTTTTCGCGCGTCGTATCGTCAGCAGCGCTCGCTCGTCGCCTCCGGTCGGCTACCGCGGGACCATGGGCGCAACTAGTGCCCAAAATATTGAAGGTGCTCAAATCGCTGAAAATAAAATTAAACGGTATTCAATTGTAATCACTATAGATTGTATGGATCTGAAAAAAAAAAAAACAGGAACGCTACATTTGAACTCAGAGGCGCTAAAACCATATTACGCCCCCCCTCTAGTCGCGCTGATTCGCGGTCCTTCGAACGCGTCGGACGACGGCGAACACCCGGAATAAAATGACGTACGCGTGCAACCGCGATCGTCGTTAAAATTCTGTTTGACCGATTCGAATCGTGTAATTATGATTAAACTATACGCTTGTAAAAGCACGCGATATGTCCGTGCGTTTTAAATGCGATTAAAAAAATAAATAAAACAATTTACCACGTGAAGCGGGTTATAAAACGAGGAATCTGCGAGTTAAAATAATACCCTGATAAGGATAAAAGCAGGATTAATAATTGTCGTGATTCGTTGACATTCATATTGCTGTTATACTTTTTACCTGCTCGTTGCAAATTCGTTTAATCCTGACCGTTCACCGTGATAGTTATAATCAATGAACTACGCATTATTAACGATTTTTCTTCTTTTTTTATAATTGTTCTTTTCTTTCCCTTTCATTCGTTACCATTAATGTTAGATATCAACCGTTGTTTCGTTCTCTGTATTCGTATGCATTGTACTGTATACTTGAGCCTTCAGGCGTTTAAATAATAAATAAATACCTACATAAATAAATCTTTTGAACGTTTCTGCTGCAGCTGAAAGTTAAAAACAATACCCTTTATGCATCGATGGTTCGAAGACCAATACCTTGTCTTCAAACGAAGGACCGGCGGTTACTATATTATACATTTTTCAAATGAATCAAAAAATAATATTGAAAAAGAGTTTTTTTTTTTGTGCTAAGAAAAAAGGAAAACAAATTTGAGTCACAAATCGTAAACAGAAAAAAAAATTACAATGTTACTTCGAAAAAATATAATGATTATAATCAACTATACCGATTAAATGTTTTTTTTTTTTTTTATTTCACAGAAAAGTTAGAAGTATTCGGGAATCGAAACGTCCAAGACCTATAAATAGGAATGCGTTATGTTCAAAATGTGTCCGGACGCTAGGACAAGTCAAAAACGGGAAGTTTTAAACGGTCGTTCTCGAATATTAGTATAAGTACGTATCTCGATACTATAACTGCACCGGGTACGCAAGTTTACGAGTATACCGAGATACAGTTTTTAATGTAATTCCAGGATCACACTCAAATCGTAAGTACCCCTAAACAGAAGTGGTTTAGCGACTCACTGGTACTGATTGCACGTATATCGTATACGCACAAATGCAGGTTTTGCGCATAACAATGATTTGTAAGTCGCAGAGATTGATTGAAAATGCCGTAAATGCACGCGCGCACGTCGTAATTATATGTTATTGCGTTGGCTACAAAACTTACAGAATTTAGTGAATTTCCATAATGATTTATAAACGTTAGCGATTCCGCAAATTTAATGTGTGTGCGTGTGTATATACACGATTCCACTAAATTTTTGTTAACATATACAGGTGACAACATTTTGTGTAGCATGTGTTCGAATCATTTACTCATTTATTGATGTAATAAAAATACTTTTCGGTAAGCGACTAAGCACAGCTAATCACTGTTAAGTTATATAATAATATATCATACAGTACATAAACGGTTTTTGAAAATTTTATTAATGAATTTTAATTTTTAGTTGTTATTTAAAAAATAATAAAAATTTTATTATTAATAGTCGTAATTTGCCTTGATATCTATGACAAGTTATAAGGATAAATATTGCAATAGATCATCCGGAAGATGTTTACCAATCATACTAATTGTTGTTGCAATTCGTTCTGTCTTATGCAACGTCATCTTTTTTACTTCATTACAAAAAACTCTCTATAGTCTTACTTCCGTGTCATACTGCGTTTCTAATAATACAGTCAGCACACTATAAATATGGGGATGAGAGTATTAAAATTAGACTATATATGTTTAATAAAACTTTTAAACTTCATTGGTTATTCTGCTATAACGAGTTAGACAAAAATAATATAATTCAAAAATATTTACTTGTATACATATTTTAATAATTATTATTCTATACTATTACAGTAAATAAATTGTGATTTTTATACCTAACACTTCATTTATATTGATATTATTAAAAATATTTTACAATCTTAATAAATTATTATTAATTATGTATTAATATAACGGAGTAATAATGTACTATTAATGCTCCCGAGCTTCTCGCCGAGGTTAATTTTCGTGTTCCAAGTAGATCTTCCAGACTAACTGCCCCCTACTACGTCCCTCGTCACTCCACTAACTATGGCCGCAATCACCCTATTCATCGAATGATGCGCTTAGCAAATTAGAACCTCTCTTGTCTTTAAGCCTAAGTCTTTTGTTTAATTTCTAACATATTATAAATTTTTTTCTTTTTTCTGTTAACTGTTCCATATTTTTAACTGTACCTTGGCCTAGTTCCGTAATGTAATATAAATAAATAAATATAACAATTTAAGCTGTATAATATATACCTTGGAAAATTCTTTAGCCCAAGTTGATAGTGAAACTAGACAGTCTTCGACAACATAATCGTCTAAATCATAGTTGTGAAACAAAATATTACTATCGTCAGAACATATTTACATAGGAGAAACGGTAAACCAAAAAAATATTTTAACGATTTCTCAAGTTCATTTTTTTCTCTTATAATGACTTCTCTTAAAAATATTTTCTATAGGAGTTTACATTAATGTTAACATAAATTGTATAAATTAGTTAAATAATTCAAATTTAAAAATATTATTATCTTTCTCCATTAATTTTGTTCTAAATAAAATGTATAACTTTTTTTTATTCAACAATGATAAAATTGATACAATTACACAGCTAGTTCGAAATCTACATAAAAAAATTAATAAAGAAATTAAAATTAAATATGCATGCGCCATTATTTCAAAATGAATTTCTAAATTTCTTTCTAAGTTTTTTTGGTTTTGTCATAAAAAAAAAAAAAAGAAAATAATTATCAAATCCGTTTTCGAACCCCTGTATTGTGTATAGCTGCAGAAAATAATCAAATGTGCCATTGACAAATACGTTTGTGATTTTTTTTAATTTTATTATATAGTTAGTAGTAGTTGTTGTTAAAAACAATATTTTTTATTTGGAGCATGGATAAATTGCTGGTTTTTAAACACACAGCTGTCATCAAGTTGCAAACTCATCATCCAACCGGATTGTTATCGACTGTACACATTTTTGAAAGCATAAAATGTGTCACTGGTTAAATGCATATAACACTAGTCAGCGCACGACGGAAAATATTTTTGTTGCGATGGTAATTAATTTATTATTTGTAACAACGGTTGCTTTAAATAAAGGGTTGGCAACCCGCGGCCCGCGGGTCGCATGTGGCCCGCTAAGCAATTTTTTATGGCCCGCACAAAGGTGATTCATTTTTGTGTTTGATTTTTGTTCAATACATCTTTCATACAATTTTCAATACTATTCAATTCTTTTTTCTTTATAAATGAAATTGTTATTATTATGGAATCGGAGTCGAAGATAATGATGGCTGCACTACTCAGTCATAGGATAAATAAAATATGCTTATATATATTTAAAAATTAAAATTTTAAATATTTTATATCTATGTATTTAATACATATGTATCTAATATATTCAATCTATGGTCATAGTTACTTTGCGTTTGTAGCAATTAGTATTACACCGTAATTACGCCCGTACGCGTGACTGTTTGCGATTGTAATAGTTTCATTTTACAAGTAAATCCAAACATTATGGCGACTGAAAAAATAAAAATTTGTGATGAACATCCCTTTTTATAATAACCCTTGGGTTGATTTATAATTTTTCGTCGAAAACAAAGGTAAGCCATTATGTTTAATTTGTCGAAAAATTAAATTTTTTCTTAAAAGCAATTTTTTCCAGTACTCATATTTCTATGTAAAATAATCAAATATAATAGCAATACAATTATTAGTATATATCATATGTAAAATTATTTTTAACGTGGTCCTTGATAAACATTTGAAAAAAAATATGGCTCGCGTGGTTCAAAATGTTGCCGACCCCTGCTTTATATCATCTGAACCCGTCCGATAAAATATATGGTAAACGTAATAATATCGGCGTTGCGTACAACGATGTACGATAAAAAAATCGCCAAAATACATTTCCCTTGGGAAACAACCGTCCCTGTGAGTCGTGTTTAACGGACGGTACGACAACGCTACTCTTAAAATCGTACGAAATCGTGCGTAGTATCAGTGTTACGCGGACCTCGTCGACTCATAACCTGATCATTCGAGACCCGCTACTCTCGATCAGTGCCGTTGTAGGTGCGATTTCGGTTATCGACCCGAAGGTATACGAGTACATAAATTTAATAGAACGGTCTCTCGTCCCAGTATTCAAAACTCTACGAAGACATTAATTAGTATGACGCATGCCTTCGAGTACGGCAATTTCAAAGCCGACGAGGATCAATTTTTAGAAAAAAAAAAAAAAAAACTACCCGGATACAAACAAGTTCGTTCGAAAACATTATACGAAAAAACAATAACCGCACGTGTAATTAATGGCTTAAAATTATTATCGTAACACGCACTTTTGGAGTGGCTAATTTTAATAATGCGCTTGTAATATCTGTCTCGCCCCCTTCACCATCTGCTCCTAAGACACTTCGCGGTCCGTCGCGCGTACGCTTATTGTTTTACATAAACCAAGTGTTTTTAAAGCGTTCAATTCCCGTTTATAAGCCCGCGAGCATCCCGCGTTGTAGCTTAACGTGGAAAAAAAAAAATCCACACCTTTTCTTTACCTCCGTGTTCTCTCATAAAGTGTAATAATCCGTTGACGACGCGGTGTGCTTTGCGTTACGAACGTTACCAACAAGTTCCGGATGCACGTTAGTACCTGTTGTACATTGCATCGACCGACCCGACTTGCGGATCGCAACTGTCGTTCAAGTAGAATGGAAAAAGATGACTTGAGTCCGACCCGACCGAGTGTCGCGCATCACACTCTATTCTCCATATCGCGCCCCGGCCCGCGGCTCGGTCGCCATCAAGGGGGCGCGCGACGAAACGGTTAATTTCTGTTCGTTTATTTCGCGACGGAAATCGAAACCATTCCGGGATCCAGCGTCACACGACGTCGTGATTTATACAAACGTTACCGCCGTCGGAGTTATTAACAGGTCTGGTTCACACACGGGCAACGAACACGACGTGCGCATACCGTTTTCCGCCTTCGTTGTTAACGCGCACGTTTTCTCCGGCTATTATATTGTTGTTATTTTTCATCCTCGAGCGACAAGTGCGTACGTGTGTGTACGTATGCATATTTTACGAATCGCACCCGGCAGCTGGAGGACCGACGACGACGAAGAAGACCGGCGAGGACCGTATTACAATAATAATGATATTGCTCCGACCGCGGACGAACGACAAGAGCGGATCGGTAGTCGGCGCGGGCACGGCAGGTACCCGCAGCGAAATACCGCGGTCGCACACGGGTAACCGGGTGTACCCCGTTCGCGGTGTTGAGAAATGTACCGTGTCAGTCAATATCGCCCCAGCCGGTCCCCGGTGTAAAATATTGTTCGGGTAATACGTTTCGAGTTTTCGCCCGACAGGTTTTTGATGACTTCATTACCGCGCGCGTTTCGTTGTTTTCCCTCTCTTTGCACGCACGAGTCTACGTGTATTATTTATTTTTCCGTTTGTTTTTTAACCCATGCGAACGGACTACCGCACCGACACCGGGTAAAATAAATACAAGTCTACGCGCACACATACGCACGTGTACGCGCACATTATTATTGTGCGTACAGGGTGTGAACTCTCTCTCTCTCTTTCTCTCTCTCTCTCTCTCTCTCTCTCTCTCTCTCTCTCTCTCTCTCGACCACGTAACGATCCCATTAGTGTGGTATTACCGTGTCATCACATAACAGTTTCGTTCGTTCGTATACAGTGTGTAACGCAATACGGAGACGGGAGATGGTCGCACGAATCATCGTCCGAACGATTACGAGCCACGGGGATCGACGTGAGAAATGTCCGCGACGTACGCGCTCACGTCAGCACCGGGACTTGGTCCGCTGGTGGATTTGTTCGTTGAACAGTAGCGGACTTTCACGTTAGCGGACGCAACTGCGGACCTAGTCCGGCGGACCGAATCCATCGTGAAATCATATCGCGTGTGGGCAGGCCCAATACGCGAGTAATAATCACACACGATTCGTCTAGAGCATAGGCGCAACTAGGGTAAAAAATCTGGGTAAGGGGGGGAGCTACACAGCCCTCTTACGAAAAACTCAAAATAACCTGTAGTTTACCCCTACTCTTGTGTACCATGTTGGTTCTGAGCCAAGTCGGATTTACTGCAACGTGTCTTTATTTTATACGTGACGCTATTGCGAGTTAAATACGCTGTACGCGGTATGCCATGGAATATTTATTGGGGGGGGGGGGGGGAGGCTAAATCTTGGTCGCCTCCTAGTTGCGCCTATGCTCGTGAGCGTCGAAAACCGATATCGTCCGGGACGGCGGGTTGTTACGCGTGTTGCCGGCGGAAAACCAATACACACATGATCACGTGAATACGTCGATCGGACGACGAGACGTTTGAAGCTAGGCGGCTGCTCCGCGCGATCGTAATGCGATCACCACCGGCGGTTCTCGGTCTCCGACCGGTAATCACGCGCGTATTAAAAAAAAAAAAACATTGTTTACGCGCGGGCGGACGTGAGGGGTTGTAAAGGATTCGGAGGATTTGTACGATCGCCGCGTGTAAATACGTTATTGTAACACGCGCGGGCGCGGTTGTACGCTTGTCGATCGCCGCCCCCCCCCCATCCCCCAGCCGCCACCAGCCGCCCCGCGTACATCCGTAACGACATCATAAATAATATCGTTCGGTACGAACATCGTTCCACGGAAACCGATCGCCCGAAACTATTTATTTTTGAAAAGAGCGTGTACGTACGCCGCGCAGCGCCGGCAGACGTTACGAATCCGATTGAATCGAAACCACACACCGGCGACCGCGCGCGCAGGTAGTAATAATTGGTTTTACCGTTTCGTCGTCGACGGGCGTCGCGTTATTACCGCGTGCATTACGTTGCGTACGGACGAAACGAGGGACGCGCGCGGTTTTGCATTTAAATCGAACCGTAAACACCCGTCGGACGCGCAGCAATAAACATGTCCAGAAACAATAACAAATGACAAACAATAACCGCGCGTACGTTTTAATATTTCCCGCGTAGCGCCGCGACCGCGGTGTACAACACGTGCGTTCCAGCCCTTGGACGTCGATACCAAAACACGCGTCGCGCACACCTATTACTATTATTGTTGTTGTTGCACGTGCGCGCGCGTCCCACATCGTTACGCGTACCGTAAAACCGCGTCCGAACCGGTGAAACCGTTTACGTTGCGCGTTCTCGTATTGGTTTCCGCGCGGCGCCCGACGTGTGCGGACGCGTTAGAACGACGCGCGCACGGTCCGTCCGTTTTCGGCGACAACGTTTTCCGCGTTTTCCCGCGAACGGTAACCGCGCGCACCGTTCCTGTTGGTGCACGACGAAGAACGGATGATGCGTGCAGTCGTACGCCGTTCGATCATCAGAAGGAGAACAAAACGAAACGCAAAACCAGAAACGGCCGGTTTAAACCGCGGCCCGTAAGAAACGACGCACCGATCGTTTGCATCGTTTGCTTCGACGCTTCATAACGCGTACGGGACGATTTCTCGATTCTTAGTCCTGAAAACGATTAATAATTATCATTTTTTTTCGACCAAACTGCTGTTTAATACTTGTTCATTCACTCGTTTAACGTGACCTTTCTCGTTGCACGTCCTACCCTCATCCTAGGTGAATAGATTATGTTTCGGAAATAAATGTTATACATACCTATCCTATTATAATATGATTGAGTATCGTTTTTTTGTTTCGCGGGCTACTCCGTGATGCGTTTTGGACTGCTCGGGAGCCCCGATAGACGGCACCGATCTCTCGGTATTATCAACACTTATTACTTCTTATCACGTTCGTGCACTACGACGGGTACGCGTAGGCAGCACGGACAGCGATCGACTTTATTCGTTTGCAAGTAATGTAATTGAACTGTAGTTGAGCTGTATCGTTATTTCAATATTACGGACAAATGATGTATAACCATGAAAATTAGGGAAATATTCACCTCACTGCCGCGCACGTGGTCGCTGCTCCCTATGAAAAATTTCCGCGCACCGTCTACGAGGTTATGGTCCAAAATTATTCGAACAACATCGCTAACGTGCGATCCATACAAAACGTAATACTCGTGGTAACAACTAACAACATGATAATATCTTGATTCGATTTCCTTCTGTCTGCGAAGCCCTTAGATCAGTCTCGCAGAGCTTTAGGGCTCCGCGGGCACAAAGTTCGAGAACCGTTGCGTTATGATGTTATACGCGCGAGCGTGCGAAGTGATTTTTGATTTTTTTTTTGAATTTCGGTTTATTTCCAAAACGTTTTTGTCCCGCGTGATGGCCGTGTTGGCGGCGCGTCCAATTAAACTCCGTCGTTACATAACAGATATGTACACGTATAGTACGGTGATATAAACCGTACAATAAACACAGAACCGGTAGGGGGGATTGTGGGGAGAGGTTGAGCAAACTTCTTACGAAAAAAAAAAATCCGCTGTTATTGTGCAGTCCACCAGAGGTGTCGTTTTGTCCGATTGGAGCGGTCGACGATTCGGTTTTTAGCGTTTTACAACACTGCGGTGCGTACTGCGTCAACTCGTATAATATACGCGTGCGCGCACCACTTCCAGTCGTTCGTAATAATATAATAATCGTTTTATTGCGTTCGGACTGCTACGGCTAATGCGCAATGCACGTAAACGTATACGTTTTACGTACAGCATAATAGTACGTTTATGTTCTCCAGGCTAAACGCCGGTTTACGTTCTCGGTTAAGTTCTTTCGAGAACTGTTGTCTGGTCAAGTCCGTCCAACCGATTCACTGTGTTCATTGAACTGGACTTCAAAGGTACCTCCTGTTGGAATCGTTTTGTTCGTTTCTTCGTCCCTATTCGTTTGAGGGATGATGTGAAAAATGATCTTATCACGTGATTAATGTCGATAGTTGATGAGAATCTCTCACACAATTCATGTATAATTCTTTAAGTTTCGAAACCGGACCGTATTATGAGTCGTGGATATATATAAGGTCGGCCACGAGAATAGGGATTGAAAAAGATAGATATAACTCAGTATATTTTAGATTAAGAAACATTTTATTATATGTAAATAAGCGCCATTTCAATTTTTTTTTTTTTTGTAAATAACATCAGGCATATAATGTCCATCTTCTTTGTAGCATGAAACAAATTGATCCGAAAAATTTGAATATACGTGCTGAAGAAATTCTACATTAATTATTGAAATTTCCGCTCTAATTGTGTCCTTAAGGTTATCTAAGATGCGAGGTTTTTATTCATAAAAACGTGACTACGTATATCCTCAAAGGAAAAAAGTCGTATACCTTCAAGTCAGGTGACCAATGCACGTTCCCAAAACGTGAGACGCGGAGAACATCTTACGACATCTTGTCAAAACCAAACATTTAACGGTTTGACGGATGTACACTTTCTTGTGCTCATCTCTGTTTTCAACAAGTCATTTAGCTTGTCCGAGTGACGGACACTGTTAACAGTCGCAATGTTTCCTAGTTCTTCGTAAAAATAAGGTTCGATGATCAACGTTCTTGAAACGGCACACTAAAAAGATACTTTCATTCCACTGCGCTATAGCGACAACTAATCGGCATTATCCGACGGATCTAATGAGTTAGACTCCTACGTGGTTCTTTTTACTCCCTTTAAGCGTAGAGAAAAACTCGTTTATTTTTTGGCCCTATTCCCGTGGCCCATCCTGTACACCCATTGGTTTTTAACTATATACATAAACGTTAAAAGCACCAACCGTTCGAGCGCAATACACGATCGGTATGTAAATAATCATGCGATATTCATGGTTGGTGTTTAATCGATGCAAACCGTTAATGATTATTTATTACACGGACATTACAAATTTTGATTTAGCAATGATATTTGCAACACGGTACTAAAATCAAACACAATCGTACGAATAAAACATACATTCAAAACACTTAACCGTGTACGATAATATTATAATTAGCAAAATTTACATGCATTACCGTTATTGGTATTTTATATTTATATTACAATAATTTATATAAAATTCAATTTCTGCTATGCTGCGCAAAGTTATATACATATATACATTATTTATATCGTGTTTATTTGATGAATTAGTGATATAAATGAATTTGAAATCGTTACAGTTCAAGAGTAAAACAAATTATTGTTTTAAGGGCCGGATGATAAATCAACAATTATTTTCAAGTTCGTTCAATATTATAAATTTAACGGCCTATAACTTATAAGAAATGCTATGCACGTACGTAAAATACATTTAATGTATTAAAAATGATAACTTACGGATTTTGTTGGACTGAAATATGGCAAAAAAACTATTTCTCGAGAATTATGCGTAAACGCACGTGGTTATTTTAAATTATACCTACACTAATTGTTTAACGAACGCTACGTGATTATTTTACATGCAAACAATTGAAAATATTTTGATTGATACACAAATTATACTTATATAGTTACACTTTTTAGCTCTTACCATAATTCTTATGCATATCATAATAATTTATTACAATATATTTATACTATTTACGTAATTTTATATTCTTCAAAAGTAAAAATAAAAAATAAGTAAATAACGAGTGCGCGGACTACGTGGAAAAATGTTCGCTCGATCATCCAAACAACTAAATCGAGTAAATACAATAATATGTTTAATATCATGGTATCGATAAATAATGTAAAATAACAATTGTTTTTTTTTTCATTTAAAAATTTTAAAATTTTTAGTAAAAACTACTACAGTTCAAAACAGCAATGGTTATTATATTTTTTTATCTAATTTTAGATTCCAAAATTTTTCTAAGCGGAAGCTACAATTTTGCAGTTAATTTCAAAATGTTGTAGATATTTATCTAAATTATGATCTTATAAAACCTTTCTATTGTCCGTATAACAATAATTTAAAAGAATAATGAATCAACACGTTTATGTACGCATAGGTAAAGCATGTGTGTGTAATATGTATGAGGGAGGGAATGATAAAATAAATGTTGACAAGTCATATGTAAAACTATACAGAAGGATGAGTTCGTTTGTGTCAAAAGGGAAAGGAATAAATTGCAATTGTAATTTTAAATATTCATATATGTTGTTAAACTATTCATGCAATGGTTTTATGCGAAACTATTTGACTTCCGTCGTTTATTTAATTACTTTGTAACTATGCAAAAATTATAATATAAAAAATTACGTGTTACAAAACGTTAAATTTATAAGTTCTAATAATACGTTATACATAAGAATGTATGACATGTTTTATTTCTCAATAAAGATATATAAACGTGTAGCTAATATAAATGTTAAACAAACTGTAATGCATAAAAAAAATTAAAAAAAAATAAAAAAAATAAAATAATAATAATATTAACCACGTGAATAATTTGTTTTGTACGTTTTTTTTTTAACTCTAACCGGTATATACAGAACAATAATTACATGTTTATTTGAATTAATTAATTAATTAAAAATTAATAATAACATGCACTGCTATGATGTTTCGCCGTGTAGATTAGATATAACGGTACTTACACAATTTATGCGTAAGTAAGAAATTCAGTACAACCGAGTACGTATTCTATATCGCATCGAAACATTCGTGATTCAACAAAAAATGACATTGTTCGATATAGTTTTCAATCGATTCATCATCATCGGAAGAATTATAAATAATTATGAGTATGAAATCGAGCTCCAGCCATTTCCAAATGAACCATATAGCTCATACCACGTAACCTAACCTAAAGCAATTTATGTGATATAGTTTATTTGGGACAGTAAAAAAAAATTTTTTATACATAAGTAAATAAAAAAAAAAAATAGAGTAATATTTTTTTATGTAATTTTTTTTATATTTTATTTATGGAAATAAATAAATTATTAGCCTAGAATAGTAATATATACGTAGAGTACGACCGGTTTCGAATTAAAAATTCATTGTCAGGTACATACGAAGTCAATAAAATCGCGACTCTGATTTTACTTTTATTATCTGACTAAATGACATTGTATAATAATATTATTTATTAATTTATTCCTATATATAAACTATTTGTTTATTTATTTATTCATATATTATTTACTGGTATTAACCATTTAATAATTTGTAATTTTAATAAGATTTTATTTTCAGATTATAATGTATTATATCATATAATATATCAGTTTAATCACATGTATAATTCAAATATCATTCAATCATTGGATTAAGCGTAAAGAAAAAACTACCATACCGATTGTTGATATGAAATATTGAACGAATGCACTTATTGTATTATGTACGCTAAGATAGGGTTTTTCAAAAATTTCATTTTTAAGGATCAAAACAGTTTTGAGCTGTTAAATGTTCATACCGCTTTTTGATCACATAAGAAGCAATTTTTTTCGATATGATGATTATAATCGTTACCGGTCGAGGTATATGTAAATAAATATAATAAAATAGATACCACGAGAACATATTTTGCGTTTCTTCGACCTGCAGTGTTTTAGTAAAAAAAAAAAAAAAAATTAAAAAAATAGGTAATTGCTCCGATCGAAAATAGTGAAATATTTCTAATCCAGCTGATAATACACGTGGTAAAGGTAATCGATAATAAACGTGAATCTCGGAACTTTTACTTTTTGCTCGCGATCGGCAATTGTAACGATAATAATAATTGTTTTTCGCGTAACTTCGAGAGAACACACACATACAAGTCCGTATCTAGATATTTTTTTTCGGAGGGGGGGGGTTCCAAAACATGTATATTGTAATTTTATTGAATTAAGATTTTGACTTTTGATATTTGGTTAAAAATAAGACAGAAAAATATTTAATGTTCTTTTATTGGAATATAATAAATTGAAATAAACAAAATTACTTTGATTTTGAAGAAATTTGGGGGGGGGGGGGGTACATACGTACTCGTATGTACACATATAGGTACTCGCATGATTTATTTGGGCGAGTTTTTTGATTCGCGTCCGATTTAAACATTGCTCCGCGAACGCGTTACGAACGAACTTCGACTCCGGACGATCGGACGACGACGCAACGTCGCGCAGAAGGTTCGCGGCCGTAAGGTATTGTTCGTCCATGTACGCGCATCGGCCGTTGACGGAAAACGCGATCGGCGCAGTGCACTAAAATCGGTAACGATATATAAAAATAAAATATCGATAGACAATTGTGACGAAATCGGTTTAAAATCGGTTTCTCGTTTTCTCCAAACTCGTGCGCAAGGTTCATGTGGTCATAACGAAATCATTTTGTGCTGGTCCCAAAGTTAGTATCACGAACGGCGTTCACCGTGCACGAATTATACCACAAACGTGTCAACCATTGTATTCGTCGTTTTCACGGTCGTAGATTTACCTAACTTTTTTGATTTTTTTTTTTTTTTCTTTCTCGAAGACCGTTTAAAACGATTCGTCCCCGTCAGGTATGCAGTACATATTTTTTCACGCGCCAAGGGTTGCAAAACAGTTTCGCTCCTCCTAGAGAACTTCACGCGCCCATGAATCGATAACGACGTGTACAATTATCGACGGTTTTGACCACTGCGAGCACCCAACCTACATACTTTTCATCCGACTCTGTAGACCAGAGGTTCCCGACCAGGGTACCGCGCCACCCTAGGGTACCGCAAAAATATTTGAAATATATATTTTTTTTAAAACGTTTTCGTGAAAAAGATAGCACTGTGAGTAATAAAACAGACTATACTCTATGTCTATAGCATAAAACCTATTGTGTATAATTAATTAGGTGTATACAATATAATTTAATGAATTAATCATTAACACATATAACTTTTACATAGTTATACTGAGATGTTCAATCTGTTTTAATTTTCATACCGGTTCGATTGCTATAGATTTGATGTGAACAGTTTTAAAGCGATTTACGGTGATATACTTGTGATTTTATCTTATCTTTAATGTTTATTAATGATAAATAAAACCAAAGTTACAAAATATAAATTTAAATATACGATATATATAGTATTGTGTATTCAGTATAAGCTACAGAGTATAGGGCATAAGCTATAGCAGTGATGTCCAACTTTTTTCCTTTGGCGGCCCACTTTTGTAAACAATTATCTTCGAGCCACAAAGTATAAAAGTAAAAAAATAATCTTATGTATTGGACTTGTTTTCTTATATTTTATTGTCTATTGAAAAGATTATGAATTAAGACTAACACATTAGTTTGATCAGTATGTTATTTTAAGTACACGAGGGATATCGATATTTAATAGTAAAGGTTGCGTATGAAAATGTCAGACAGAAAAAAACGCAAATATATTGATGATTGCCGAATTTTTAATGGTCTGTGAATTACTTTTTCATTGAAATTAAATGGAAAAGCCGTTTGTCTTGTGTGCCGTGAAACGGTTTCAGTTTTTAAAGAATTTTATATCAAACGACATTATGAATCAAAAAATGTTCATACATTTTTAAAAAAAATTTTTATTTCAGAAAACTTTTTCGTAACATAGAATACCTTTGCGGGCCACATGTGGCCCGCGGGCCGCGGCTTGGGCATCACTGGGCTATAGGGCGCGTGCAAATTTTCAGAAAATAATAAAGGGTGCCGTGAGTCAAAAAAGGTTGGGAACCTCTGCTGTAGACGTTTGCTCAGCCGGACACGCCTTTGCGTACGCGCGTAGGTCGCGCAACGATTTCGTACGCTTACGGAATTTATTTTCTCAAACGCGCGCGCGCGCAGATAACATTTTATAACACGTGCGCCGACGACGGCGGTGATTGAAAGTGTTGCGGCAGACTTCTCGGTCGTTACGTAAACCGTTGCAGGTGAAAATAAACAAACGAACGCTTCGACGCGCGCGCGCCCCCGGCTATAAGTTACAGTCGGAGCGGACGGAGTCGAGTAAAATTAGTAAATAAAGTTTATTGCTCGTCGTAAAACCCGATGATATTATTAACGAACACGGATCTCACCTGATCGCACTGCCGGTGACCGCTGCGGCTACGCGTTCGGTGCATTCGGTGGAACCTATCGGAGGGGTGTAAAACGTTATTGCGCCAACGTCAAGTGGTCGTAAACCCCCTACCACGTGTGCACGTATCGTTCCGTCCGGTCACTGTGCACACGAATAAAAAAATAAAAAAAAAAAAAAAAACATAATCTAAAGTGCTCTAATAACACGCATACGTGTGCACGTATTGAAACCGTACACACCGTACGAGTATTATTATTGTTTTTATTATGTTACGGGGGACGCGGTCCTCTCGCGAAAAAAAACGTACCAAACGTTTCGCGTCGCAAACCGATCGCGCGTAGTGCGTGTAAAGCGGTTATGTTAGCGGTTTTTACGGCCGTCGTCAACGGTTTTCGACGCGTGTGAAACGTACGCCGGGGTCGAGTGTCCGCGCGAAAGGAAGTGCATACGGCGAGATGCCGTTTTCCAATAAAGTGTACGCAAAGATGGAACTAGGAATTTTTACGCCCGGGTAAAATTACACCCTAATAAACTAATAAACAAATACACAAATAAATTGTGTTCTTATAATCAATATACAATCGTACTTATTGAGTTTTAACCTAATATCAGTGTTTAACGAAGTTAAAAATATCAAATTAGTTGTTAATAATTACGACAAAACACCTTTTAAAATGTTACGCCCGGGGATGAATCCCCGTCTTCCACCCCGTAGTTCCGGCCCCGAGTGTACGTGCAATCGTATCGCAATTATAGCGATAGAAAACGCGCCGAGACGATCGACAGTTGACATTGGACGGTTGCGGACCGCAACGAAAACACTATTTGCTGTGCGGTACCACGGGCTCTAGGTTTTTACTGAAAATGATTATAAAAAAAAAAAAAAAAAATTGTTATTTAAGGTAACGTTCGGTTAAACGTATTATATTGTCGGTGAACGGTTTTAGTGCTGTAATAAACGTAAATAATATTCGTTTGCGATTCACTACGTTAATGATTATCAATAATGAATTTGCAAGCAATCAGATAAAATATTTATTGTTTCGAAATGATCAGGTTAATCGAAAAATTGGAACTGAAATAACTGAGAGACGAACTCGCAGTAATTCGCACAAATGAATTGATCGCACAACGCATCGATGACGAGCGCGTGGAGGATTGGAAGCGTCATAGATTCACGATAGATGGTTTATCTATGGAGGCATCGACGAGTATAGTGTACCTCGCCAACACGCGTAAATCAACTCAACGCGCCGTACACATTTGATAAGAAAGTTGATAAATCGAAAATTTAAAAAAAAAACTTGAAAAAAAATATATGGGTACTATTATATATAAATTTTATTTAATATATAATATATGAAAACATAATGATTAAGTTTTTTAAGTTAGAGGTGCCTTTGCACACCGTGTCTCACCCCAAATGACACCCCTGGTTCAGAGGAATGGGAGGTTAAGGAATAAGACTCAATTTTCTTTTCTTAAATATATTCATAACACAACTACGATTTAAAAAAAACTTATAAAAACAATAGTTTTATGAGTTAAAAGTAATATTAATGATTTAACCATTAAAGTCTCTTTGTAAAATGTTTGGCTTCAAATCACAATCTCTTAATTACTTTTAACATCCCTACCTTTCATTAAAAACTCCTGAGCATTACACTGAACGAATTATATATTTTATGTCGACACTTTGTAACAAATTTTATTTATATACATATACGTATAACTTATTGGGTATTAAAATTATCCTAAATACTTATATATCTCATCAGAAGATTTAGTTGTTGGTACATGACATTAATTTTCAGAAGATTTTACTCCTTCGCATTTAAAATAATATTCTTCTTGTAATTTTATAGTCAATCGTGTAATGTTCAATCACATTATACGTTCAACAAATAGTATCATAAAATTTTATGTCACGAAAATACCTTACTTCGCCCTATATATATGTATATAAGTATATTGTGTTATATATTAATGTGTTACCGAGTATTCACTTTTTTTTTATCCTAAAATAACAATTTACACTTTTGATCATAAAGTGGATTTTTTTTTTAATATTTTCATTAATTCTAGTACCCTACGGTTTTTCTATAATGATTGGTAATGATAATTTTTTATTGTGATATTAAAAAATCCCAATTTATGGATGTTGTAGTAGTAAAAAAGTAGTAAAATTGATAGCAGTATTGCACTAAGATAATCGCAATATGACGAAATCGATATGGTTTTAAAAATAATCAATTTGTCAATCGATTTGACCATACATACAATAATATCAATAGATAATATATAGATAATTATATGTATATAAACAATATACATTAATACATCATGTTCTTTAATCTTAAAATAATTTGACAGTTTTATTTCATGACATTTTTATAAAACCGTTTGAAAAGTATTAAAAAAGTGAAATTATGTGAAAAAATTTAAAAAATAGTTAAAATTGTTTTTATTAATGAGTAAAATCAACAAAATTAATTTCATTTCTAAGATGTTGTTGTTGTGATACAAAAAGTTTCGCACACGAAACGAAATACGAATACACAGGTTACAAGTTACAACAGTGGAGAGACGAAATCGCTGTGATTCGCACCCATGAATTGATTCCACAACGCGTCGTTGATGAGTGCGTGGAGGCTTGGAGGCACCGACGAGTGTAGTGTACTTCACCAACACGCTTAAATCAACTCCACGCGACGTACATATTTGATAAGAAAGCTGATAAACCAAAAATTGAAAAAAAAACTTAAAAAAATATATATAGGTACTATTATATATAGATGAAAACATAATGCACAAGTTTATTATAACGGCACATTGGAGCATTAATGGTGGGCCAATTGTCAAAATGTTTTAAGTTAAAGGTGCCGTTGCACAAACTGCCCCACCCCAAATGACGCCCCTGACTTAAAACCATCATCATTGGCGAATCCAGTTATTCAGCACTCCGTCTAGTTCGGCAAAAAATGCGCGTACTGCATTTCTATAAGAATTTCACCATGGCTAACCTAACCACTTTACGCGCGGTTACCATCGCGGCGTGTAAATACGTATTTCACACAACAATAAATCGATACACGTTTGTTCGTACGAGTGGTTCGTGTAATCACCGCATAAAACAATATAATTGCCGATTTACATGACAATAAATGTCATGCGATCTCCACACCGAAGAGCGCTGTACGCACGCGGCCGAGGATACCGTACTGCCGGACCGATCTCGAACCGCTTTGGTGTTAATGTTCGTTATTTTTATTACATAAATCACACCGCGGTCGAGTTCACGTTACCAACACGATCTGGCGAGACAACAATAATAATAATTTCGGTCACGTTGAGAACCACGTATGTGTGTGTGTGTGTGTGTGTGTGTGTGCGCGCGCGAGTGTGCTTACAACCACGCAAAGGGCTAAGTAATTGGATTTCGTAAATTACACATAAATCAGGATGCCGCTGGCGGGAGTTATTTTTTTTTTTACTTTTTATTTTTTTATGATAAACTGTGGGTGCGTGCCTCAAATGTAAATATTTTTCTTTCACGTAAAACAATTTCGGAGAGAACGAAATAAAACGAGACGTTGTTTATATAATGTATTATGTACTATGTTTGATATATGGTATTTTTCTTTCGTTATCAAATCTCGGTCGTTGGTTCGTGTACACGACATACGTACGCGCATCGTATAATATTAGGGTATATAATATTATGTACATTATTACGTTGTTTGCACGGCGGCGGAAGCTTCGGATGGCACCCAGCTGCAATCGCGCTTCAAGATGAATAATATAAAACCGAACGATATTTGTGTCTCTTAAGACCGTGCTACGCAACATTTTCTACGCGAAACGAAACCCGCCACCGTTTGGCACTCGATTCGATCAAATTACTTGCATATTTTTGTTGTGTTGTTACCGTTCGTTTATTGTAATACGCAATACGGTTGAAAATTCGCGAAATGTTTAACTCCACAACGACACCGGAATGCCTGGTCGGCGATTAAATTTCCGAAAATTCCACACAAGACAACTCTATAGAAAGAGACGTATACTGTGAAAATTCGAGCGGGCGGAATAAAAAACTGCAGATTAAGAATACACGCCAACACAAAATGTCCTGCTATCATCATCGTTATGGTAAAATTCTCACTGAAACGTATCATCGATAAATCACGCGCTCGCATATATGTAGGTACACGTTGTTGTCGTAACAACTTGAGTGACCTAAACGGTTTTTTTTTTTTTATTTTTCTATTCTCTTAAGCAATAATAAGTCGATTTGCTATCGTTTCATGTACAAACGTTATAAAAACACAAACATTTTTATGAAACGATTACATTTCAATAAATTTAAACAAAAAAAAAAAAAAGAAATCGTCAGATAATTATCAGATTGTTCCGACACAATTATTAATTTTATTTGTCGGTGTTATTAAGGATTTCCGTGGCAGTCGATGCTTCGGGTTTCCAGAACAACATTAATGGACTATATAGATTTGGAATTTCGCTAAATATAATAAGTATCTGGGGTAGACCGAAAACGTGCAGGATATTCAAAATGGTTTTTGAAGGGATAAGCTATTTATCATTTTTAAACTACTGACTATTTTATTTTATCCTACCGCTAACTACGTATACGGTACATTTTTTTAGATCATTAGCGCAATCCAATGGGTCATAATTTTTCGCAAAATCTTGCACATGCGATGCACCTGTTTTCCTGCAGTTTTACATTGGTACGTACGTATAGTTTTATGCAATGTTAAAAGAAGCAATGCGAACGTGGAATCATTGACTCAGACTTCAATTTCCAAGTTTGTTCACACGTATATAAATATCACACGATATTAAGCACGCAATTAATTGCATTCTTATAATTTTTTTAACTAAAATTTAAAGATATTTAATCAATCAAGTTTTATTTTGTTTAAATATTCGTCCGAATTCATTGAAAGTCGGCACAACAATGCTAAACCATACCTAAAACGGTTTAAACTATTTTGAAAATGTAGCTAATAATTTCTTTATTTTTTTGAATACCTACTTCAAATTCAGAACGATATATTATGAACTAAATAATATTATTTATAATATTTTTAATATTATATTATTCGGCGGTTTAATAATGTTGTTGAATTAACATAATAATTAAATATAAAATAACACTAGCGTAAAGAGAGTGAGGTAACACCCATTCTCCATGAGGAAAACCATATATATATATATATATTTCTTACGTTATACGACTGTGCACATCCTGTCCCGTATTTTAATACTATAAATAATATTAGATGCCGATTTCAATTTAACTAGTAAAAAATATTATATCAAAAATATTAACGCGTTTTCGTTCATAAATCTTGAAAGTAAAAATGGTAAAATAACGGTTTGCACGAAAAGTAAAAACTGTTACATGCATACACCGAACGTTAAGAATACGCGGCCAATAAGAATTAACGGTAAGTATATAAAACTGTTGAAATAGAATAAACAATTAAAAAAAAAAAATTTATTTTTATGAATTTTCGTTAAAAAGTCTCCGACACCGGTAGTGCAATGAAGATTTTATTATTAACTTTTAAGTGAGTATGTACGTGAAAAGTTAACATTTTTGAAGCGAACGATCAATCTACAGTGTTTGATGCTTTGATGTTTGACGCTGAACGAGATTTGAATTTCAAACAATGTATTCAGATAAGCTTCTGTTCGGCATGCGAGGATATTTTTATTTTTTCAACATCCATCGTACAACAAAATCACCAGTGCATAATGGTGTTTACATAACACGTTCATAATATGTACACACGTAAGAGGTGTTTATTATTCTCATCTCGTTTCCTTTACACGACCTATATAACATAATAATACATTAATATCAATAATGAATACTCCAACGCATGTACATATATATTTATACGTATATTTAAATGTATGGAATATAATTCGCTTATAAGACTCGGATCGCGTGAGAAAAATCGTAGAAAATAAACTTTCGTGTCGGTTATTATTACTACTTATGACTGGTTTCTAATCATGCCATAAACCGCGTATGTACAACGAATTATATCGCGTTTGATAATGACAAATGTGACGAGGAGGTTGACGTCTTAGTTGAACCACCATCAAACGAACATGCAAGAGGCTGTTGACCCGGACCTTTTGAGTAGAGCTGCTCATCACCGGAGTATTAATTTAAAAATACTATACGAGCACGTTTACAATGCGTTTCCAAAATATTTGAAAATACTAAAAGAACAAATTAAAATATTTTTAATAGATAATAATAATATATTTATTTTATAATACGCATTATGCAATTGTTGTAGCGTAATAATGTGGCGGAAAAGCAAAATTAAGTTAGTAGCTATATTGTAAATTTTTTTTTTCTTTTTCACTTTGCCTGTAAGATCATTCGATTGTATGATTCACTTTCTGCTGGTCCCAAAGACAGTCTTACAGTCGGCGTCCACCGTATTAGTGTATTTCGAACGCTACTCGACGCGTAATGGATTTATTTGCGAGTAACATACTATTAATGACACACATCAAATCGAATTGTGAAATAGTAATCGTGTGGACGCTCGTTTTAAGATTTATTTGAACGGAACGCGTACAGTCGTCGTTTGTATTTCAAGTCGTAATTCAATCGGTATAAACGTTGCGAAACGGATTAGTATATGCCGTTTTAGAAATTCTCTCGGTCACGATTTTTTTACGCCTCGGACCGAGAGTTTAATCCGTTCGCAAATGAGTCTTATCGGTCGGAAAAAGGAAACCAACGATCGGAATGATAAACGTCCACTGGAACCCTGAACGCGCTTCGTCGGCTGCGTACGCGTACAGTGCACCGCGCGAATAACCTAGGACGCAGGGGGATGCGGAGCACCTTAACTAATTTTCAGAAATTTTAGCGCCCCTAGTTATAACTACGTTATAACTATGACGCTTAACAAGCGTCGGGGACGCTATTTTCTGGAAAGTAAACCGAGTCCCATTCTTTAATTTCGCCAAGTCAAGCATTGTGTACGAGCGCGCGGACCGAATCACAATCGACGGGAACGTTATGGATTTCGGGGACGTGTGCGCGGACGGTCTCGGTAGAGGAAAACGAAGTCGGTCGAAATCACGGAAACCGGTCGGCAGAACAATAATTACGCGGGCCGAGGGGAAGAGCGGAACGACTGGCCGTGCGTTATGTCGCGTAGAAACGGCGGCGGTGTCGGATGTCTCAAACGAAGGTTATGCGCGCGCGGCACACCGCTGGCGCTAATGCGGTCGGTCGGCCGAAGACGTGTCCGACCGCCGCCGAGCAGACCCTTTGGTGGACGCGGGTGGGCTTGGGTACCCGGGGCACGTGTTGACCGATCCCTGCGGCGCACACCGCACCGTCCGGTTGGGTTGGGCCGCGTTACGTTCGCTTTTTCTCGTTTCGCGCAAAAACGTGGACGCGAGACGGTTCGAAAACTTTTCGTGCGCACGGCGGACGGGAAATCGAAAACCGCCTGTTCTACGCCAGAGGACGTGATTCAAATCTGTTGAACGTTTTTAACGCACCGTAGTAATAGCTCGTCGACCAGGCCAGTTTTAAAACCATTCGTATAGACGAAAAAATCGATTTTGAAAAAACGTTTAGTGCCGCGAATCGTCTCAATCGTAAATGGATTTTGATTCCGGTACTCTCCCTTGAGATGAAATTTATCACGAGCATCATTAAAAGAAGTCTGTGAAAATGGTTGAATACTTTATTTGATGTAACGGTTTAAAACAATAACTATCGCACGTTTGATTTGACGATTAGAACGATACATTATTTGTATACAATTATATTTTTCAGGTTTTAGCGCAAAAAATCCGTTAAAAATATTTAATATACTAAGGAATAAATTTGATATCAATAAAATACGTAGGAGTCCCCAGTTAATACATTTAAAAAATATTATATTTTTTTTTTCTACGAATAAAGTATAAATATTTATTGTGCAAAAAGAATAAGTTCTTTAAGTGCCAGAATGATTTAGAACAAATTTTTTTTTTTAATTTATTGATGGCAACTTGTTCAAAAACATGTACACAAACATTAATTACTTTTTAATTATACTCTTAAAAAGTTATAAAAAAAAAACCATCATTTCGATTAATATATATATATATATACATAGCAAAAAAACCAACTTTCAAAAGTTTTTTTTGAGTTCAGTATGAATTCGAGAAATAAAAGCGCCATTTATACCGTGAAAATAGGAAACAATTGGATCCGATACGGGATCGTAAACGTTTCTCTAATCGAACCGATCTAGAACATTTAACAATCGACTAGTATACATAAATATTTTTATAACGCACCCTCGACGAAACTCGTTGTCCAAACAAATAATAAAAGTCGAACGTTTCCTCCGTGCGCCCGAAAACCGTTTCGTCGACAAGTCCGCGGATAGTTACATCATAAACGTGTCACGTGACTTACGGCGGTACGTGGTGTCGCACGTCGAAGTGTGACGAGCAATAATCCTCCCTTAATGATCCTCGTGCGTACGCGCGGCAAAACCGTCGTCGTCCGACCGAGCCGCAGCGGACGACACAGGGACCCGGGACTTTGGAAACGCCACGTGGCCGTGCGCGTGTCGTCCGGTGTCGCGTTGTTGTTTCGCGCGACGACTCGTCAACGTAATTATTACCGCCGCTACCAGTGTCGTGTCGTTACTGTGATCGTGACTGCTGTTCGGAGTGAGAGAGAGAAAAAAAAAAAAATTCGATACCAAAATCAAAAACCCGTGTAATCGCACCGCGTTGTTGTCGCGCACCGAAAAACGAACGCGTATTAGCGATGTTTACGACTCGTGCGGTAACCCGACGACCGTTCTCCGTCGCGACGTTCACGGCTGCACTCGCGGACGTCTGTAATTCTACTACCGGTACGTTACCGGATGGGAGAAAAATCGACTCGACGTATCGGATGACGTTTGATTAAGCCGTATTATACGCGAAACGCGCGTACGTCAGTACTTACCGCGACCATGCCGTGTCATTACTGTGCACCCCCCCCCCCCCCCCCCCCCCCCGGCCGGGCCCGCCCGGGCCCCCCCCCCCCCCCCCCGAAGGCATGGGGACCTAAATCATGCGTACAGCAGAGAGGGGTGGAAGAATTTAGTGTTGGCGGCAAAGGGCCTAAATGATCTGTACTGCTGGAGGAAAAAATCGAGAAAAGTCAATTTTAAATAAAATTAAGTTTGTTTTATTTTATTCTATCGACATTATTACTATAATAACTTGTTTGATTTTTTAATATTACGATAAAGGTTTAGTTAGTTGTAAGGTTAAAAGTGAAATTAATTTTAAAAAGCAATAAATATTTGATTACACGAATTCCTAAAATCTAAAAACATGCACCTAATAAATTCATTATGAATTATATAACTTTTCATATTTGACGTTAAAATAATATAATTTCCCGATAGTCCCAAACCGATTGTTATTTCTTTAAAATAAAAATTAAAATATTTTCATGTCACATAAAAAATATAGGGAGGGCTTAAGATAAAATTAGAGCTCAATTTTCTTTTTTTTCTTTTTGAGTTAACAAAATTTGATTTTGCCTAGTGCCACTATTTTTGCTTGACCCGGCCCTGATTTATATACATCCATATCGGCGTAACTATGTTAGCTATGGAGGCGTTGGGCACTTGTTTCATTGTGTCGGTCCGATCGTAACGTTTAGATTAATTAAAACAATTGCTGATTATCGATTTGAACGAACTTTCGTTCGTTTACGCTTTCTTTATTTATTACGGCCCGCCGGATTTTAAAGTTCAACAACAATCAGCGCTCTAGTTGCTTTGAGTTGCTCTCCATCCCTGCTGTACACCGTGGTTAACGTGACTCGCGTGCTGTACGACGGACATGCGCTGTAAATATAACTGCTGGACCATAGATTATTCTAAGTGCGCGTGCGACCGGGATCGAGAGACGGACGGTCAACACTAGAACGACTCGAACGCAGTGAAACGGTACTCGACCCAAGCGGTCCAACGTTTGTTGTTTTCGTTTTTCAATCGAATCCGAAGGACTCGACGATTGCACGTACGCGGTACGCCACAATTGATTTGTTTCGAGATAAATTTGTGTATAAATCATTATGCTTATCAGCGGGCGAACCAGCCGCGGGGCTTATTTTTTAAATATATACCGATCGAAGACGGCGGACGAAAACGAAAAAGGAAAAAATACATTTACATTTCCACGTCAACAAATACTTCTAAACCAGCGGTTCCCAAACTTCTTTTTCTACGGCGCCTTTTTTTGGACTCAATTTAGCCACGGTGCCCTGCTGTAAATAACATGAAAGACAGGACGAAAAAAAAAACTCATTGATAACTAATTTTATTAATTTTATTAAAATTTAACTTAATTATAAATTAATGAATTTTTAAACTTAGAAAATAGATAAATAAAAATGATTGTTATCATTATTATAATTATTACATAAAAATATTATAAGGTTAAAATGAGAATGTCCGAATATACAATAGAAAATATTTCAAACAATTAGGAAAAAAAATTCTATACATTTTAAACTATTTATTATGAACCGTAGACAACGGTGCCCTTAGAAAGTGCTTGCGGTGCCCTCAGGGCACCGCGGTGCACAGTTTGGAAACCGCTGTTCTAAACCATTGGTGTAATAGGTGACGTCGCTTCAAATACTACCTCGTTATAATACACTACACCAGATGATCTTATGCTAACGTCGTAGACGATTAGTTCGGTTTTTTTTTTTTTTTTACCACAAAACCGATCACTTAGACTAACATGGAAATGATCTCACTTCTGTTGTAAACATAATCACTTTACTAATACTCTTCCACCGAAACTTACATAATTCCAATTTCATCTGATATCCGTTTAATACTTATAATTTGATTTTATTTTATAAATTAAATTTTAGATTTTCGTCTTATTCGTATCCCATGTACTGCTCTCGGAAAAATTATTCAACTTAATTAATTTTTATTATTATGACGAACGTACATTTTTATTTTTTCATTGTCATAGTTAAAATAATAAACATACAAACTGTAGTACAAAAAATTTGATTGATATGCTTTTTGATCCAAACTTATTTTTGTTGTTCCATTTTGTAAATTAAATCAATAAGTTGCTGTTAAATATTCAAGTGTTATAACTAAGGCTTAGAGATAAAAAAATGTGACTATAATTTTTGAAGTAGACTAACTGTAATCTTTTTATAGAAGTGGCTGTGTCGTAAATATTATTATTTTCGTTTACAATTTATCAAGTTTTTTTAAGCGTTTTTTAATTATTTTATTATATTATAAATAAATAATTATTTCAAAGTACCAAGAAATGCAGAATTATAAAATCGATTGATTTCGTATACGAAAAACTTTGAAGTGTCTATATTCTAAAAAAAATACATGTCAAATAATACATCTTTATAGACAATTACAATAATTCGTCAAAATATAGAAAAAAAAAGAATATTATCTAATAATTTGATACATTTTATATGATACATTTTTCTTTTTTTGCATTTTATATTATAGCTACTAAGTAGAGTGAAGTCTAAAGTTGTAAATATAAATTCGTATATTATCCGTAATTATCTTTATTCATTTTTTTTTTTCAACAACAATTTTTGTTGAAGACTAACTTGTTTCATGATAATAATTTTCTAAAATATGTTGTTGGCAAACAAATTTAAATTTAAAACTTATTCAGATACAATAATACATTTTAATTTATAAGGAATAACGTCAAGTATTCGATACATATTTATATACACACATTTGCGCTCACACATTTTTACTTTTAATCGCTTTCATCTGATAAAGGTACGCATGCTTTGGAATTGAAAATTCTTTTAGTATTTCACAATCGTACAAGATGGTTTCACTGAGCTAAATTACCACATGAGCTGACAAATAGGATTTGCTGCTGTTTCTTGCGATGACCGACTAACAAGGTTTTTTTTTGACAGACACATTCATTGGAAATCCTTTCACATGTCAAAATAACCATCTAGTAGTGCAGTAAACGTGATGTAGACATATTGACGTAGAAAATAAAAAAAAAAAAATAAATAAACTAATAAAAATTACTCTCGCTTCCCATATTTTACCACTCATTACAAATTTAGTTGCTTTTAAAAGACGTACATCAACGGTTTTGTAATAAATGTATGTAAACCAATAGAACACTTCTTTGTAAATACACAACAATTTAATATTTATTTGTATAGTGTCTATTCTCATGTCGGTGCAGTTCCCGAAATATTTTGATTTAATAGTTTAAATATTTTGTTCGGGAACGTTTTATAGTTGATTAAAAATTATGTAAAAAGCGAATTTCAATTGAACGAGAAAAAAAAACGTATTGTAATAAATAGATTTTTGTTTGTGTAAAAAAAAAAATAGAACAAACGTTAACACTATAGTTGTTTTTGTGGGTACATAATTAGATTTTTAAACGCTATTTTGTACTATATTAATATCATCAACATTGCATCGAAAAATATCTTTCTCGGAACACATGGCCCAAGATAGTACGGTGCATACTTTTCCTAATTTGTGGATACTTTTTTTAGATTTAAAAAATCATTAGTCAACTGCGTTTATCGTTCTTTACGTCTTTCAACTGAAATATGCGCTGTTCTAGATCCAAGAAGAAATCTCTAATCGCTTTTTTCAGGACGTCCCAGATCGAAATCTTTTAATTTACTAATTATGTCAATTCTATTTTCGGACATAATTTCAATTAATATACAACTCAAAATGAATGGAACATATTTTATGTTTATTTAAAGTATATATGTATAGTGTTCAAAACACAATTCTTATTTTAACTCTTGAGTAAACATAGAGACGTACAAGTATAATTAATATAAATTACTGTACCGTATTGTAACGTGACTATTCTGTATTCATTAAGAACAGCGAATATTCGCCGATAGACTTATCTATCTTTGCATTACATACTCTAAAGTTACCTGATTTATATTTATAGCCCTGTTGCGGGACTCCAACGGCCAATCTTGTAAAATATGTAGTTATCAAATGAACAACACAATGATGTTAAATATTAAATGTAGTAAATTAATTGTATTCACTTCGATTATTGGACCTCATCGTTGAACAATGACATGCGGAGATGACACACACTCAACGTACTTAATCTTGTTCCGATTATAAGTTACTCGAGCTAAGATGATAATAAGTCAACTAGGGTTTTATGCGTTATCACTGACCGTTGACGCCGTGAGCTGTATCCCCCCCCCCTTCGTAAAATAATATATCAGGCATACGAGCCAATTTAGCTAAAAAACGGAGAAGTATTAGGATTGCATAAATAACCCGTAACAATTGTATCCCTTCTGTTGAAACCAGACCATTGATATCAAATTTTTAGGTATTTTTACATATTGAATACAATTAAAATCATTTTAAAGAATATAAAAAAGAAAATTAAAAATATTTATGCAATTAAAAATGTAATACATTGCTATCCATACGTGTCCTCTGATTGTTTTCAAAGAAATTTATTCAGTTTATTTCACAAGTTTTTAGTTTTCAAGGAGGAAACGTCCCTCTAACCGAATCGTCCTGTTATAGCTCAGGACGATAAAGATTGTTCTGCTCTCCGAACTCCGTTGGTACGAGGGATAGACCCGTCGCTAGGGCTCAAGCAAGTCATGCGTTGTTTTATGGCGGCGTACAGTTTTAAAGGAATCCAAGCGGAAAAATTAGATAAATATCGACAGCAGACGACAATAATTACCGTTACTATTATCGCACTGGCAGCACTAGATGATCGCTGTGACTGCGAATGACTACAGCATATTATTATTGCGATTTACAATGTTTTTAACGCAGAGCAGCAATGAATTTTTCGTTTCAGGGCGGAAAAACGAGAGAACGGACCTGGATAGGTGTATACCACGCAAAATTGTGACTCAAAACATGATTAAAGCGGCGGATCATAATTATATTGCGGAGAGATGCACGGGCACGTGTACACCCTTTTCGCGTACCGCGGGTTCATTCGAAATAATATCGCAGCGATCGGGTGAAACGAACGCAGTGTAATACATTTTTTGAAAAGCATTTTTTCCGGTTTCGAAATCTCCCCAAGTCCGTTTTCATGCACGTTATTTTCGGTTCGCGCGCACATAACATACTACACGCGTTACATTGAAAATGTACGCGCGACACTCGAGATGCGTACACACGTATTACGCACACGTAAACCAACCTATATTCAAACAAAATACACGTACGTAAACCTACGCCCTTTCACGGATCCGTGCGCGTGTGCATACGCGTATTATATTATTTTATCAAGTGCACTCGGTTTGTTTTATCCCACGCGATATAATATAATGTACACCGGTGCACGGCACTGCACTCGTCATGTACACCAGCACAATAATACGCGCATTGTGTTACGCGTGTGCGCGCTCGTGGGAGTATTACACAAACGAACGAAAAGAATCCGTGCAGGGGTAGGTCGTACGTGTATGCACGCGCCTACCGCGCACGTACCGCACGTACCTGCGGAGGAGGCGAGGGGCAACGGAATAGAGAGAGTCCGTTCGCCTGCCTAACATTTGCCGTTTTATTATTTTTTTACGTTTTTTTTCTCCCTCTCCGGTAACGGATCTCAACAAAAGAACCGCGCCGACACCGCTTCGCGCGTCCGTCAAGGGGATGACGAGGTCGGCGGCGTATTCAGGATTTCCTCGACGGGCGCGCAGGGTAAGGCCGAACGAAGGTTCGGCGTGGGAGCGACTCCGAAAACCGAACACGATAATACGTACACCTTGTTTTGGCGAAAATTCGTGCGCAAATAACAATAGTACATTCCGTACCGTGTGTGCCGATGCCCGGGGGTTTCCGAACGTATTTCAAACCGTAACGTGCAGTTCAAGAAGGGTTTTGGCCAATCGTTTGTTGAGCTTGTCCGTTTTCGACCTGAACGAATCGAAAATTTGAAATCTGCGAATAAAAGTGTATGATATTTTCGTATTTATTTCGCAATCAACAATCGTAAACATACGTGTACCGGTAACTAACGGTCGGACACAACACGGGTACAATGCGTTGTGCGTACCTCAGACGGTGCACTTTGTTACAGTGAATATCATGTCGATTTTTCTCTGGTAACCGCGGGGACCAAAACCGAGTACTGTGCTCTCACGACGGCAGTCGACCTGCAACGCGTCCGGAGCGCAAAACCGTCGGTTTCGGCGCGCGCTAACCAGTCGGGCGCACTGGAAATAAGATCCCAGGGCGGGAAGCACGTCACTTCTGGTGCCGGAGGAGGGACGGTCGCGTGACCGTTTGAAATGAGATCCCTAGGAAACCGTGGGCTCCGCAGGACCGGTGGTAATGATCCGAGGGACCGGGATAAGTGCGGCGGCGGCGGTCGGCAAAGAGTCGTACGGACCGGCGTCGTCGCAATCGTCATAGCACTAATGAGAGCGGCGGCGCACGCGTCGCGCAACACGATTTTAATAAATCCGAAAATCCCGACTTTTATCCCCCGCACCGCACGCGCGTTTATATTATTATAATAATAACGCGTACGATGTACGTTATGTTCGGCGGCGGCTTTTTTTTTTTTTTCTCCACTCTTCGTCTTCTCCTTTCCGTCTCTTCGGCGGAACGAGCGCGCACGCACGGCGCTGACGGGTCACGTGCCGGCAACGTCACGAGCTGCGCCGCGCACATAACACGCGCGCGGACCGCGAGCCCGTTCGCGTCCCCGTGACCACCCTCTCGCCAGTCACCCCCCCCCCCCGAGGACAATGGGAAACATAATAAACACACCGTCGTCGCGGTCGTCGTCGTCGTCGTCGCCCGTACCCGGTGCGGATAACGAGCTGCGCTCCGGAGAGTTCGCGCTGTTTTTTTCTCGGTTTTTATTTTGTTTTTTATTTATTTATTATTATTTTTTTTTTCATTCAATTCTCCTCGACAAAACGACGGTGGCAGCGGCGGCGCATTATAATATTGTATTATACGTAAAACGGATCCCTGCGGAGAGTCGTGTACGGGAGGCGGTGGTGCAGCCCCTGCACCTCTCACTCGGTCGCTACGTGCGGCGTAACGACGGGCAATATACCGCGGGCGTGCATTGCGCAGTGTTATTGTATTGTTTCCTGATTTCGGGGAGAATGTAGAAAAAACGGGAAAAAAATTCGCGCAAACGACCGGCACCCGATGTTTTTATGGTCCACGGTGTAACTCTAGCTACTTTTTCGTGTTGTAATTATGACTGTTGCGCGCCGTCGTCGGTGACTTTCCTCCGCGCGCGCCATAAAATTGGTGATTTACGTCACTGAGAGCGGAGAGGAGGAAAAAAACGATTTTTTTCGCGTAAAAAAAAGGAAATAAACCTTATACAATCGTTTACGGGGCGGGAAATACCATTGCGACAAAAGGATGTATAATATACATTAACAGGTTTTTTTTTCCTTCTATTTTTCGTACCGATTGCAATAAATAAATGTTTCGCGGTGTACAATATTATAGTGCGCGTGCAATCGAACCGTATCACACGTGCGTCATGCGCGTACGAATTCGCACACTTTTAACGGCGCACGCCGACCAGACGTTTTGATTCCGATCACTGGGACAGAGGATTTGTAGTTCTGAAAAATGTACGCACCAAAACAGTATACGTTTCTAAATTGATCTTTTAAAACTAAAAACAATCATCACACATGTCAGTTGACCACCCCACATTCAATTTCTATAGCAAAACTTACATCGGTACAAACCGTGATCAATATCGCCGGTTGTACAACTACCATGGTTTTCAATCGCAACCATAATTCAAATAAATTAAAATCAAACGTCATTGTTGAAGGGAATGTTAAAGATTTTTAGGGCCTAAGGCAAATCAATCAGGGCACCTCTCAATCATCACAATAATATAAGAGTATGGCACAAAAAATATACACCAAGTTTATCAAACGTCAACCACCAATCAATGTCATTTAAATGCATCGATATAAAGAATTACATTTTTAATAACTTCTCATCAATGTATTATCAATTACTATGTTAAATTAAAATTTAATTAACTCCTATAGTGCCATAGAAAATAAGAACATCGATGTTGAGGAGTCGATACTTGCGATAACGAATTTCTACGTAAATTTGAATAAAATTATTTCGTTCTTCACACTCCGGCAATAACCATAATAAATTACAGCAGTTATAAATATTTAGAAATTAGAACACCCAAACCACCCTAGGTACACCTCTTTACACATACGTATCTGACTATATAGCACTTATTTCGTAAGTTTTAGTAAGTGTGTGTGTGTGTATGGGTGCATAAATAAGCACTCGGTCACCGTGTTCAGCTGAAATACGGGGAAAAAAAGAGAAAATAAAATAATGTTGACAAAATATAACAGATAAATGTTCGATCGTTTTATTTGATTATTCGTCGAAAGTTGTCTCCAATCGGTCGTGACGCACAATACGATTTTAATTAATTCTTTCAGAAACACGTGATTCGGACATTATCATGGTTTTTTTTTTTTTTTATTAAAATCTTCAACCAGCCTATCTCGTTTAAATCGTGCGTTATCTATTTTATCCATGAAATGCTTACTCGGCCGCTGAAGAATTATGAACACGTACATACCGTAAATTTTACGCGTAAATGTTTACCCGTGTAACTCATCAACGCACATCTCATTCAAAAGACGTGTCTATTGTTTAGGTCAAATATTTGAATGACGACGATATAATGATGCTGCTTGAAAAATAATCGATGTTGAACATGATCAACGATAATAACGATAAATCTGTTGAATTCCTTATAGTCGAGTTCGATTTTAACGGTTTGGCCGTCGTTAAAACATACGGTAGGATTAAATTCAGTAAGCTTTACCGACGACCGGAGAAGAGAAAACTCTTCCGATTTCGCATTGACTACACGCGCATGTACGTGCTGTATATAACACACACGCACGCATGAACGTACACAATGTTTCTCTTCCACTCCGAAAACCGACCAACGAGGTATAACGTCTGCCCACCGCCGCCGTATGTACAAATTGTGCACTACACAATAGTGTATAACGAACGTATCGCGAACGGGCGTAAACGTAATATAACTTACCGTAATAACACGAAGAGGTTGCCAAACAACGAACGTGCTCAATGTGTACACTGCGCGGAGAAAGGGGAGAATTTTCGACTGGACATTAACGAAATTCCGAACGATAAATTTCGCGCGCGCATACAACCGTATATAAAACTCGTATTTTTCGTCTCAAAACGCCTCTATTGGTCCGTAACACATGTACACGTTACGTACACAATCGACGCACACACACACACACACACACACACCGGGCACATATACGCATTATAATATATGCATAATGTATATGTATCCTCGGCCACTACGTGTATAAACCGTACGCATATATAAACGTGTGTGTACAAACGACCGGGGGACAGGATAGCCGTTTGTTGTCGTCCCATTGTTTCCGAACGAGTTTTCATCGCGTAGACCGCAAATCCGGATTGCCGCGCGGTGACCATATTTATTTTATTTTCAATTTTTTTCACCGTCTTTCTCCCTCTCACTCTCTCTCTCTCTTTCTCTATACACACATACAAATACACATACAATAAATAATAATATATATATGTAATAATGATTTTTTTTTTTTTTTTTAACATTTTTTTACGTTTTCGCAAAACGGTAGTCTATTGTTTGAACCCGTTTCAACTGCGACAGCGACGGCAACGGACGACCGTGTGTGTTGGATAGCGCAGTGCGGTCTGCGGAACCGGAGGAGGAGACGATATTACACCGCGACAAGACGCGAATACCGAAAAAAAAAAAAATGAAACAATATTACCTTATACGTTGCACATCGAATAACCTCAGCTGAAACTGTGTCGATCATGCGACAAGAATAATTATTACTCACCCAGTCCAAATGCATATACATAAAAAAGTACCTATGATAAACAGATTGATTATTTTCAACACATGTTTTCGATTCGTGTGTAAATAACGAAGATGTACAATATAATATTATATAGATTAAATTATGTATTTAACGCATGTAGTAGCGTCTGCATTGATTCGTTTAGATTTTTTAAACGTAAAAACCTTGGTACATACGCTTTTTAATATGTTACGTTATTTCCAAATTCGAGTTGAAATTAATTTTTACGATAGTTTTAACCGGTGGTGAAAGTAAAGAAAACCACCCGGATGGGTTTAAGTTGTTTCCATAAATACATAATAAGAAAATCATAATAACTACTACAATAATAATAATAACGATGATAGCTAGTAATTGTAATATTAATAAAAATAATAATTTAAAATATTGTAATTGTTTTTTTCTCGTCTTTAGTAAAATACTTGAATTAAATGTGAACCACAATTAATTAATGTAATGGATTCAGTTATATGGTACTTTTGTAATCGGTACATATACAATTTCTTAATCAAAAGTTGTTAATTTTTTATCGCACCGTTCTGAGGTTTTCCGAAGTCGGTCGGTTGTTTTTTTTTTTTATTCCATATTATGAAAAAAATAAATATTTTATCGTCCTAATCAACATTTTCAAAAGGATATTCAATCGGTGCTTTCCATCTCTCCCATTTTAAATATTAAAACACACGGTTCATCGACATATTCACGTTTCAAGATTTTAAGACCGACGATGTCGCGCATTGAAATTTTCCAAAAAACCATAAGATATCAAAAATTATATGTTGTAGTAGGTATATTAGTTAATAACACTCTTTACATACACGTACAACACAGTATAATTAATTGTTATATTAACGTGCGCACGTTGGCCATGTACACAAATATATACACGCGTGAAACTTGTTCGCAACACAGTTGTACGGCGAAACGTCGAATGATTTCGTTTAGGGTTGAGTTGTGCGTAAATATGTGAAAATTGTTGAGGGGGGTGCGAAGATATTATGTACACGACAAAAGGATTCGAAAATCAATCCATTATGCATTTATTGTAAATCGCAATCGGAATGATACGTATTAAACAGACTTAGACAGAGGTACAGCTTGACACATTCAATTTCTTATTTCACCACGCTTGTGGTGGTGGCTGGTAGGTGATCAAGTTCGTCGTATGAACACACGATTATTTGATGACCGAGTTAAAACAAAAAGATACAGTAAAATAACTTAATCGACTATTTGATCGGTGTTCAATGACGGCAGTATAGGTTTTGATATGTAATTCCGTGTTGGATAGATAATATATTACACATATTATTTTAACCGAAAACTGTCAATCTACCTTAATTGAGGTAGGTGCATATCGATATGACATATGAGTACATGCAGGATGGACGAAAAATACTATGTTATTGTGTAATGATTTAACAGGAAAAATTAATATCATAAGAGATAAGAAATATTTATTATCTTATTATCCATGTTACTGTATCGCTCGGTCAATAATTGTCGAAAAATGTTGTTGGATTGTTAGGATAGAAGAGAATTAGATGCGATTAAAAACGCTCTGTATTGTTTGCTTGCGACGAAATACAAATATTTTGTGTACACTAAGATTATTTTACATACTGCATGTATATTTATATATATATATATATACATTAATTTGTATGTGTATAAATAGTAAGAAGAAAAATATGCTAAATAAATAAGAGCATTGATAAACATAAAAAAAAACGAAAAAAAAATGTAAAAACATTTACAACAACTCGAAATGAAAGTAATTCAAATAATAATATTTCAGGGAATATTCAGAATAATATCGCAAAACAAACGCTTTGGACTGAACTTAACCATCCCGGAGCAACAACAAGGCATTGAAAGAAAATTATAACAATAGGTACGTTTTATTTAATTATTTATATATTTCTTTATTTATTTGAAACATCTAAAATCTATTTAAATTATTAAATTATTTAAAAGATTTTATTACCTTTTCATCTTTGCGGTGTAACGAAATAAAAACTCACACGAAGAGAAAATGTTCTACTCAACCGGAAGTGTAACCATCAATAAAACAAGTTGCAGTGGAAAACAAAACTATTCACTCTTCGATTGAGCTACTTTTGTCTGTTATTGTTTTAATAGTGTCGAAGCCGTGATATTGATGTTTGGACACCGACCGTTCACGAGTATGCTATATGGACATTCGGTACGACATCATCAAAATGAGTATAACCTTTGCATTATTGAGCTGCGACCGCAGGAAATGTTTTTGGTAACTACACAAACAGTTTGGTGAAAATTGGAGTAAGACGAAAAATATATTACAATGTTGTTACCGAAATGAATTATGTCGAATCGATAGACCCGCGTTTGAGATCGATTCACAAAGCGGATGCGTGCGGAACCTACGTATAAAATCGTCGACGAAACATTTTGCATCGGTTGGACACGTAAAAAAAAAACCGAGGCGAGCAACGGTGCACGAAATTTTGACGCGTGCAGATGCGGCATATCGACACTGCGATTTTGGAAATCTGTAGAATGACGTGAGACGTAATAGTTGAATTTTTATAGACAATTTGATGCGCTTGTACGTTCATATTATATGTTATTGTACGTTGTAACGATCTCAATTTTTTTTTTTTTTTTCATTGTACCGGTGCGCCCAAACCAGTCCGCGGTTCGCACACGCTGCTGACGAACTTCCGACCCGCGCGCAACGATTCTGTTCCCATCAACGGATATAGTATGAGAGCGAACCGGTAACGTTTATTGTACGATACGGTATGTCGGTCAGCAATTGTGTTTTTTTTTTTTTTTGCCAAAGCTTCACTCTGCGGAATACCTCAAAGACGGATAGTCGACGGCGTACCGTGTTGTCTGCCCATTTTTATTATTTTCGTCGTTAAAATTAGTATTGTGCTCACCATCGATCCGGAGTGGTCGCCTCCAACACTCGTCTCCGGACGGCGATCCCGACGGATACACGCGGAGTGCAACTGTTGTGGTGAGGAGAAACATTTAAATATTAAAAACTTGACCGGTACACATAAGAGTAAATCTTCATTTATCTTTCATCTTTATCATATTGTACATTTTTATCGGTACGTTCTTTTAATTGCGGTGGGACCGCGTGGTTGGTTTTTATAAATATTGTGCGTCGCACGAAACACACCCATTATTTTAATCTCATCTCGTTTCTTCATTTTTTGCTCCCTTAGTCCGGGTTTTACGCCCAGAAGTTTTCTCAGCACCAACTCAATAAAATCAGTTTTTCTCGTTCACTGAAATTCTTGTTTTCTTCTTTTTACCTCTCGCTCCGACGCGAAATCCTACGAACACCGACAAATCGTTTCGGCAATAGATCGGCTAGATAACCTAGACGTCGCGATCTAAACATGTATATATATTTATATACGTTCGCGTGTATCCACGTGCTTTAAACAATTAGAAATAAACTTCCGTGCCGCTCGCACGTCCGCTTCGTTGTGCGCGGGTACGTCCGCGTGTTGGGGCGCGTCGTGACGTTTTTGTTCCCCGCGCCGCCGCGGGGCATCGAGTCGATTTCGTAGCGCTCTTGACTTCGCGTACGCGTGTGCGTGGTACACTGGGATCCCGCAGCAGGAAGCGCACGTACGATCGGTGAGCGGGAACCGACCGGACGGTAACGTTCGTTTCGTTCGGGCGGCGGGCGGCTCCGTAAGGGGTGAGGGGGCGGGGAGAAAAGCCGAAAAATAATACGGTTTTTAACGGAGCGACGGGAAAAGAAAGAGAATAACGTAAACAAAAAAAAGAAGAAGAAAACACACTCGCCACCGTGAAACACAATGTACGCGTGTAACCCGATCCCGACCGCAATTACCGAGTGCGTTTCTCACAGCATCCACGTAAAAAGCATTGTAATGCGTCGCAGTCGTTGCGAACCTTGTGCGAGCGAAGGTGCGCGCGCGCGGTAACAACCGTATCCTCGGCCGGCGCTATCCAATCGACTTCACGTCGCGAACGCAACGATCGTTACCGCAAGCGTCACGCGCCGTTATCGTATCCGCGTCCGCGCAGGGTGACCCTTCGGCCCGTAACGTGTTTGCCGTACCGGCGCGAAACGTTCGGTCGGGATCCGTTTCCGCGGCGGGGGGCTGTTACCCACGGCGATTACGATCGGCGCGTTTACGTGATCTCCGCCTAATGGGCGACGGAGAGGAGTCAAAGGATTTATCGTCGCGCGCAACGACGATGATGATAACAATAATTGTAATGTACGTTAAGAGCGCTCGTTAGGTGCCGAAACCGAGTTCTGAGGCGCGCGCGTTTCCGTTTGATGATGCGGCTTAATTGGGAACGTTGCCTGTTCGCCGCCAAAGTCGGCTTTTTGTGCGTGCGGGACGATGTGCGATGTCTCGCGGCAGGAATAAATCACGAGAAAATATAAAAAAAAAAAAAACCTTTTTTTTTTTATATTTTTAAGTAAACAATGTCATTACGACGCGCGGTTTTCTACGCGGCAAAAAACGCGTTGCGCGTGTGACGACTCGGCTGCGGTGCGCGTCTTCTGTCGTGTCAGGACACTCGACGTATAACGAGCGGCACGTATCGGACGCGCGTCCTTAAAAATACGTCTAATTTGACGGGCGCCCCCGTGTAACCGGATACCTACAAATGTTCGCCGCCGCCGCTAAAGCGAAAAAAGAAAACAACAATAATAGTAATAATAATAAACAAACCCAAAAAAATAGTCGCACGCGGTCGTGGCGGAAATCCGAAAAAACGGTTCGAAACGGTCATCGGCCACGTAATGTACAGTTTCCCAAAACGATTCGTCCGATTTCGAATGCTTACATACATTTAAAATTGTTTAGGCTTACGACGACGTGTCATACGGTGAATAAAAAATGAACATATTAAGATTGATTGATTATGTATCCATGGATGTTCTACTCCTTCGGATGCGCGACCAACATCTACATCCGTTCCGTACTTCTTGCAGCGTGTCTATGGTAATCTACTCCACCGGTGTTGTTCGATTTTACAGTTCGTCTAGGGCTGATGGCAACGGTGGAATGCGCTCAGTGTCTTTAACATATTCCCAGAGGAAATAATCCCATGGCGTGAGATCCGGGACCCTGGGAGGACAGCTGCAAAATATCGAATCGTTGAGCCAGCGTTGCGACCAATACAACGGTTAAGAAGTGTTCCGTTTAGAAAGCCACGTACATATTGAGTAAACCATAATTTTAAAATAATGATGTAATAACATTCTAAAACCTGAGAACACCCTCCGTTGATTTGGTGTATAGATTGAGAAGATAAAACGTATAATCAACCATTTCATAACCGTTTTAAGTCATTTCGAATAATATTGTATTCGTCATAGCGGTATCCCAGAGTGAAAGCAATCTGCGGTATTACGTTCGAAACGTTATACTGATGAAACGGCCGTCTGCAAGGCTCGTAAGCCTCTTGAACACGTATTGTAATGAACCCGCAAACTAGTGCACCGACGATCGACTGAATTTGAATTTGCCTAAATACAATTCACAAGTCGAATTGTAAGATTGCCGGTTCCTCGTATACGGAAACAAGACCGAAGTTTGTGCAAAACGTTAAGTAAAATCGAGGTCGGGTCCTGTTTCGTTAACAGGGTTGCTCTGTGTTTAAAACACATTTTTTTCAAACATTTTGAACTTTAGGGGTCTCGGTTTAAACATTTTTTACGCGTTACAAACGTACACCTACGTAATTAAAAACACGATCTTGAATTTCATATTTTACCCTCCTCGTTTTACACATACAATAGAATTTATTAATTCTGTTGAATATATTATCGAGAACATAGGCGTCACTATGGGGTATCGAGGGGTATCTTTGCTACCCCAGAGATGTTTGTGGGGTAGCGAGGGTATCTTTTGCTACCATAAAAAAATTTATAGATTTTAAAAATATATTCGAAGTTTATTATTCAAGTGTGTACGGACATAGACCATCTATTATTGTGATTGTATCCAAAATAATTGTATTTCGTAATAAGTCCAATACGGACAATAAAACAGTATATACACTATACGTCATACCGAGATTTATGAAGAAGAGTTAGCCGTTTAAACAAGCCAGTTAAGCCAGTAATCATGTTAAGCTTTTAAACATTTATTTTTTAACTTTCTAAAAATAAACTTTGCTGCCCCAAAATTTGGACTTAAGTGACGCCCAGGTTGTCGTTACCTATGGGCTATGAGTTCAATCAAGTAAAATATTATTACGTTCACCGCGGTGATAAGCTCACGAATTCATCATGGTGTAAGTTCATTTTAAACGGCTCTTAACGATTAAAACTGATGCGAATGCAATGTATCTCGGACTCGGTCTACTTTTTTTAATACTTTTTCAGATTCGATTATCTCTTTCGCTTCGATTTTCAATTATTTGATTCGCATTATCTTTGTATTTCGCAACATAATCTTTTCCGTTTTACGTATAAGCCATGTACGCCGTATCGCGCGTGGTACTACAATGCACGTATCGTATTCGTTGGCGCCGAAGAAGATCGCTCGCATGACCGATAATCGTGTAAGGTATTTACGATGATCGCATGCACGCGTATACCGAGCACGTGAAAAATTTGCATGTACACGCGCGTAATTACACGGTAAACGTGCACGTATATGGTGATGACTTGAACGAACCGGCCGGTAAAATGACGTTTTCCACCCGACATCGCGGCAGCAGCTCACACGCCGGTAAACGTTACGCGAACACCATAACCTAACAACCAACGGGTGATGGACATTTTTCTTCGGTATCGATCATATTTATTCGTAAACGGAACGTGAAAACGTCAAACAATAATGTTATTTATTCATTTATTTATCAAATATAGGTACATATAATATATCGTATATGGGTTTGAACCTGAGAACAAGAGTGCAATAACAATGTAAATAACAATTTTTTAAAAAAAAAAAAAAAACGTAGATTAATGTAAACATCAAACATAATGTTAAAACGATAAATATCTTTGGATGAAGAGTACCTACTTGTAATACCACGCTGCGCGTACGATTTTTCGCGTTTTCGATATCTGCAACATTTTTAACGTATAACCGTACACGACATCGTTTTTCTATTCATTCGATTGACGTTGTAATCGCCGACGGTACGAAAACCATACGCAATCATACGAGATGACTCGACGGTTGTCTTTCAACGCGGACTGGGGCGGATTCTGCGCATTGAAAGCGCCACGTATCTGAGAACAAACCCGCGATATATGCTTCCGAACAGCATATTATTCTCGCGGTACGCAATTAAATCAAATAATTCGTGAAATAGTACGCACATGCGTTTGTAAATGTTTAAACGAGCGATTTGGTTGAACGTCGTTGTAATCAGTAGCGTACATAGGAATTATTTTCACTATGGGCCAATTTACCCCCACTATAGCTACAACTAGAAATTTTTTAGGGAACGGGTGGTTTTAATTATGACATAAATGATACAAATTTAGAAATTTAAATGTATTAATTTATTATTAAATAAGATACATAACAAATTAAGCATTTTTCTACAGTAGGTAAACTTAAAATGTTTTTAACTTAATATTATGTAAAATTCATTTTTCTATTTTTTTTTTTTTTTTATAAAAATATTAACAATACTTTAACATTCAGAGGTATGTTACGATGAATCGTCATCCAATGCAAGGTCCGACATGATGTAAATACACAGCTTTATTTGACGTGTCATTTCATAGTTAATTCGTATTTTGATTGGTCATTGCAATCATGGACCGTGGTATCTGTCAGTGACGTGAATTTTATACTTTAAAAACAGCATACTATCATAGAACAACAACAGTAATAGTAGGTACGGGCTATGGTATCATATAAATATATAATTATATAATTTAGCAGTATGCATAAAATGTTTTAATTTAATCTGAAATTTCACTATGGGCCCGGCCCTAGGGCCCCCCTTATATGCAACACTGTCGCCGGTCATTGTATTGTTCGAAAGGCTATTTTATGAGAAACGCAATAATATGCAAGTTGAAAAGAATTGAAGTTTTATTAATTCGATCGTACAACGATGATACGCGAAAGTCACGACGAATTAAAATAATCATTACATTAAATAAATAAATAGACTGTACAGAATATCCTACACTCATGCAAAGAAACACGAGTAAATATTATTTTAAGCAAATATTACAAATATCTACGTAATTAGAGCATCAAGAGCATTAAGCATAAACGAATAACAATTATTTTTTATTTTATTTTCAATTACACGAACAGTCCCAGTGAGTTTATTCCCACGAAGTCATCGTTCACGCAAAAATAAAAAAACGATATCCACCTGACGGGCCCTATAGCTGTTTGATAAATTTTTCATATTCTTAACGATATGCTTTCAAATCGTGTATCAAACTAAATATTTATGTACGTATATTGTATTTTACAAATAACTTCGTTTGATCATCAAAATGAAGTAAAAGTTTTCAATAGTTTTTTTTTTTATCAAAAAGCAATGCAATTCCAGAGAAAATATATAATTGAAAAACTTTTCATTGAAATAGTTAATGTTGTACTTGTTCAAAGCTTTAATGAATGAAACGCATTCATCAAATATAATACGGTTCAACATAACGGTATAATATAAGTACAGATATTAGATTAAAAATAATTTGCAGATATAAAGCAAAAAATGGATGTACATATATCGGGATTCATGTTTTATAATATATATATATATGTTTTATATAGTATGACACCGAAATGAATATGGAAATTAACAATGATGAAATGAAGCGAATTTTTAGTAATCATCCAACCTTTTTCTTCAGCGCTATACTGATAACAATATATGTGTACGTGTTCACTATTCGCGTAAAAAAAATTACTTTCCAGAAAAATTGTCATTGAATTATTCTTCTTTTTCTCCGTAGTTTACGGCCTTTAAGACCAAACATGAAAAACATATGCCATGCCATCTCTCTCATTGAATTATAGTTGATAAAATCATAGAGTACATCGGAAAAATAATATCATTGAACAAATCGACGAAATCGCATTTCAATTTTTGTCCAAATAATATTAAAATATTTGTAGTAAATAATATTATTGCAGTTACAATATAAATTTATGCTCGTTTATATTACACACGTATGTGTTAAATATTTCTCTAATAACACAAAAATTATACACGTTCGTGATTTTCTGCACGAGTCCGTGACGGTTCAAAAAAACCACTAATTTTAATCATAATGTGCACGAGAAAAACGGTTTGAATATAATATTTTTTCATTATACATGCCAAAGAAAACAAATACGAAGATGTTTACTGGTATAAAGTTTTATTCGTACGACGATAAAACAAATACCGCAAATACAAAACGTATTATGAAGCACATATTTTAAATTAAACTCGAGTTATAAGAAATGCAACTTCGTACTTGGTTTCAAATAATTGTAAGCTACGCCGCCGTCAAGTAGGTACTGGTTTAGAAAAATCAATTAAATTTGTTGAAAAATATCGCATTCAATGCAGGTATTCAGAATTGTACAAATTGATTTCACAAACGTACAGTTATGTAAAAATGTTAAATATTCCATTCGATATAAATGCCTGTAAATATATAACAGCGCAATTAATTTAATAATGATCAAATCGATTTTCTACAAACATACAAAACGGATTCTGATTTACTAGCGAAAACGATAAAGTAGTTTTATATTGATCATTATAATTATTTTGAACGTTCAAATAAATCTTTATAAACACATTTTTTTCTCCTATAAGGTCCAACCAATTATCTAAGCTTTGATGTATATTATACGATTTAAATCTACAAAATACACGGTGTCCGATAACGGGGTTCTTGGAATTTTCCAAGAACTTTTCATCGGAAAACTTATTTACCCTCTGCAATAATTCAGGCCGGGCCCTTAGCGATTTTCGATGATCGCCTTCGATCGTTTTCTTTTATAAAAAAAGGTTTATTATTTTACTCCTTGCAGCTTAACTCGTGCACGTGTCAATTTTACTTGGAATTCTACGAGTACATTATGTATATTTAAATATACAAAGTCATAACACGAGAAAAGTTTCCGTCGAAACCATAAAAAAAAACTTACAGCACGTGTAAGTACTCGTATACTCACAAATCCAGAAGAGGCAACTACGGGTGGGCCCTTGTACTCGAACGCCATTATTGGACAAGGAGTATACGCGTCGATCGTTGTTGAGGTTTATTTAAAATTATAAATGTATATAAACAATAGTTGACTGGGAGGGAGCAACTAAAAATCGAAAATAACTTAAACTCTTTACCTAGGGAAACAACATTTCAATACACTGTCGTACGCTCGTTTAATTAAGTGGTTTTCTATAAATCGCTTTCTATACTGGATCGTTATAGAAATTATTATTGCGTAACGGAAAAACTATAGTCGATCGTCTATAACACCAAAGTCCAACAACCCGTTTAACTTTAAATCATGTCCGCGTGCGTATAACACACGAACATGTATGCGAATCATACGAAAACAATAAATAATGTTGATAAATGATGACCGAACGGCTTTTTATCAAAATTGCGCGTAAACATTTTTGCGAAAAGTGTTTGCAGATGCGATGCTCGCACCGTCGACTCCGGGAGATTTATTTATTTTCAAAACTGCAATCCGACCGAGCGTCGATCGAGTTATGTGCCATAACAGTCATTATGTGCTTAGGAGTCTGGGAAAGCATTAAGGCTTTCACGTAAAACGAAAAAAAACCGAGCAAATCGTCGAGCCACCCTTGATCGAACGCGGGGGCCGGGGGCGTGTTTTCGGCCGATCCGTACGCTCGCGCGATCATTACAACAATATTGCATTACACGAGAGCGGCGTATTTGTTTCCTTCTCCTTTTCGGCTCCGCTCGTTTAGACGCGCACGCACACGTACACGTGACGGCATATGGCAAATATCAATTTATCGAACCGTACACGATTTTCGCGGTCGGCCGAGCACCGCGTTCGAGTATCGTTGTCGTCGCGCGCGCGTATAAAATAATAAATAATAGTACACCACCGCCACCACTACTAATAATAATCGTAATAAAATAATAGCCGTAATAACGTTGAGTGCGCGAAACGGCGGCGTACGGAAATAACGAGCCCGAAGTCGGCAGAGGGTCGGCGGTGGACGTGCGCCGGGGGCGCGCCCGCCCTCTTCACGACGTCTAAGGGCCGGCGCGCGTGCTCGACGACGCCCGGACGGCTACCGTATGGTTTTCCTTTTCCTTCCCACCACCCCCGATCGACGGTATTATTTGCTTTTCGTCGTGCCCGGCCCGCGCACACGAATACGTTCCCGGGACGCGACCCGACCGCGTCTCGTGTCCCCCCGACCAAAGTGCGCAGTAATCCGTCACCGCGTGTTGTTCGGTTGTCGTACGAGCCCGTCCAAGGTGTCGGAATCATGTAACCGTTAACGAAACGATACGAACGGTTGTGAAACGCAATCGATTTTCAGCGAGGCCCGACCGTAGGAATGTTTCGAAATGTTCTGTTTGGCTCCGGCACCACTGTGTTTCTATCACTCGAAAACAAAAATCGTTTTCGTTCCAATTAATTGCCGCCGGACGATACACTACTGTCGTAATTATTTCTCGACCGATTCGCCCCATTGTCAAACATTAATAGTTTGATTCTTGTTTGAACGCAATAATGTATATTTTTTATTATTTCACTGAAAATCGTTAAACTGTTACTCGTTCACTTTAAAACGCAATTCAACGTTTTTTTTTTTTAATGAACAACAATTATAAAATTCGACGGCAAAACGGTTTTATTTTATTTTTTCGCATAAATATTTAAACCAGCGATATTTTTGCTCGTTTGAAATCCACGCATGAAATGACGCAACAACTTTTACATTATTATACGTATTTTCGGTTTGTTCAACGGTCTATCGGTCATTAAAAAATTTAGGAATCCCACGTCAAGGAACCCGCATGCGCGCGCTCGACGACGCCCGGACGACTGCCGAACGGTTTATCTTCTAGTTTATCCTCTAGTCATCACTTGGTATTATTTGCTTTTTGTCCATCTCAAACTTTGCGCTTCCCGGCGACGTTGTTTCCTTCCGCTTGCGTACATAAATACATAAATACACTCCCGAATATAACAATACATTGTATCGCGAACATCTACATAGTGCAGTCCTGAAACAAATTATTTATTTCGAAAACTAAAAATGTTTACGGTAATCAAATGAATTATCGACAGTAAAATTGTACATGCGCAAAAGAAAATTTTAATTCCATCATGTAAACAAGACTTAGTGATACGGGGAAGGGCAGGGGCGTATTTAGACTAACTTATAGGGGGGGACTCAAATATTTTTTTTAATTCAGGTTCAAAATTTACAAATAAAATTTATGGTAATATTTATATCAGGTGAATCATCAATATTTATGGTTTTATTTTTTTCTTTTAATCTAATGCCAGATCCACTTAGAATGGTCTTTTGTATAGTTCTTTTTTAACACCTATCTGTGTTTTGAAAGTTTCGCTTGTGTTTTATCTAATTTTTCAAATATGGACTGGTTCTACAATCAAAATAATATATATTATTTATCGTTACTATACATATAAACGTTATAAGCAATTGAGCGTTAAACGCTATAAATAATTTAAACGTTATGAAAAATTTAGCGTTTTGCGTTATTTAAATTAGTGTAATATTTGAAACGTTTTCAAATGTAGTGATACTATAAAATAAATCATAATTTTTGTTTCTTAATAAAATACCCATTACTTATATAAAAATTTTCTTGGTCTAAAAATTCTCGGGAAGGATCGCCTCCATCGCCCCCCCCCTCAAATATGCCACTGGGAAAGGGATATATGTAATTTAACATTTTCGACAAGTCGAATACACCGTCGATGGGTAATCAGATAATTGATTCGATTACTTTCGGGTATCAAATCGATCGGTAATAATAAAAAATTTGAATAGTTAAATGTAAACTAATTTGAATATTATGTAAAGTTACAAAGTTTAACTGTAAATAAATAATTAAATACGTGTATTGCACTGTTGCGCGTTTCGTTTTACAATGCATTACGTACTATCATAGCTTGGAGGATCCGTGTACAAAAAAAGAAAAAAGCGGTTACAAAATATGCTTGTACCTAATGTTTTTATCCCGACGAAAGATCAGTACGATAGCGTACCAAACAGTTCTTGTTCCAATATATTGTATCACAACGAAACCGATTTACTTGCACGAGTTTTGTGGTATTGCAGTACGTTTATTTATTATTTTAAGAAATCATACTTATTTCATAGACAAAGAAATACTTATAGTTAAATTATTACTTTTTTTATATTATTTTATTCATTCACTTACTAGTATTTACTATAGTGACTTGAATTTGATACTTGAACAAAACAGATTACTAAATAAACGATGGGGTCGATATTATATTCCGTGTGTTATTGATTTTAAATTATTCCACTGACGACATATTGTAACATCTACTAATTTTTTTTTTTTTTTTTTGTAGAATAACGATGAATGCTAACTAATCAGCGCGCTGAACTTTAATACATTTTAGTTAATTCGACTAAAAACATAATAAATAATAATAATTAATCACTAAAACATAGTTGCATCAATTATATTATTATTTTTAACAACAATTATTTGGTTCGCATTATTTTCCAAGTGGGAACGTTGTTATTACCAATATATTTATGACACTGCGGTGTAATAATATAACGTAAACATGTGTACATACCTTATACTTAAGTAGGTAGGTATATACATTGTTTTGGTCGTAAATGGTTTCGCGAACATGTATAGTATTATACTGTCCACGAATAAAAGATATCCACGTGTTTTATTGGTCGTAAAACACATTACACGTTCACTGATATTTTTCTATGCGTTCATTATGTATTTAGTGTCAGATGTATGGTTGCGTGTACGCAAAATATAATACATAATATTACATGAGTCATCGGAAAAGACAAAGATTGTAATGATATAGGTTACGTCATGGGTATAATGGTTTAGTGTTCCGTTTGTTTACGATCGGGAAAATGAGGATATAAAACACAATTTTTTTGTTGTATTATCCAACAGATATCTGTGTAAACCGTAAAATATGCATGAAAATGTTAAATTTGCAACAAAAAAAATTTAGTAAATAACCAAAACAATTATTCTGAATTCCAAAAAAATACGTCTAATGTTGTTAACGAATTAATATTTTACACAAAAACTATAACTGTAAAAAAACGTACGACTAGTTGGCATTTTGACATCTGATTGAACTGAAAATATAATTAAAAATATTTTTTCAGTATTTTTTTAAGTTAAATTAACTAAAATTTATAACACGCAATGCTTGTTAAATGATTGCATTAAACCACCAATATTTTCTTAAGATTTTAAATTTCAAATGACCAACGTTTATTCGATTGAAGATTTATATCGAGAAAAACTTCTTCAATGCCTAATCTAATCTAACCAGGTCAGAGGTTTAATCCTATACATGTTACGAAAAAATAAAATCAATTTTTTTTACAAACTATTAAATATCTATATGAAAATCAACAAATATGCATAATATAAGTTTTTAATTTTCGATTTTTAAACTAACTTTTGTATAGCTCGGATTTCTAGCTTGATCTGTTATAAATTGAGAGCATATGGAACAATATGCAAACCCTACAACTTCCGAGCCCTACTTATTATAATTCTATATTGTACACACTACATCGTCGAAATCAATGTTCGTTTATACATTTTTTTGCGCGGGATGATTAAAAGAATCTTTTGCCCATCGTCTCGTTTCCAGATGACATTGCGTATATAGATAATACGGTATTAAACCATTTGCGAGTGGCAACAAATTAATCTCGAAACGATTCTGTTTGAACAACAGTTTGTTTACTTATTCCGTAACAGTATATTGAGTTTAATTTAACAACAAGGTTTTTAATGTACTGTTTACATCGAAAATTTCTGTTTCATAAACCGTAGAGTACCGTAAAGATGATAAATAGCGAGTATTTACATTTTCGCAACGTTTGTTTGCAATATGAAATTAAATAGAATATTTTATCGAAATATTTTATAAATTATATGTACGTTTCAGAAGATGGAAAACTAAAAATTCCAACGTAGTAATCCATATTATATAGATGGTATACTTATAGCAGTATGAACACCAAATAACGTAAAGTTCAACTTTCACGTGTATTTTATTTTTATACCGGCGGCATGTAAATATCTAACACACGTACACATGGATTTGATTTATATATGTTTTATGTACAACATCAGAATTCTATATTATCACTTTTACCGGTTTTCTATCTCCGGATCGCAAAAATTTCCGCTCCTATTCCTTTTGTTCTGCGACATGAACACAGATTTTATTCTACGAGTGGGTGTGTATACATTACGATGTTTACTCGTGGGTGGTAATAAATCACACGACGGTAAAATAAATAAAATAATATATGGCTGAAATGTGGTGATGTCAAACTTGCACGCAACGCGATCCACATCGATTTTAAGTACATTATTTAAACGTTCGTCTTTACAATTATCAGCATTTTTCCAAACACGATAAAGCACATATTTACGGTAAATACTACGTAACAATTAAATACTTGTCAAAACTTTAACCCAAAATCGAGCTATTTCCAACTTTTATTGAAGTGTGATTAACTTTCAAATGTCTGCGTATTGAACAATTTGCTAAACGTCGATTTTAATGTAAACTACGCGGAAAGGATCCATCATTGTTATTATATTAGTATACTACAACAATTAATTTCAAACGCTTGAATTAGCGACCGCTCGTCGATGCATACTCGAGAATCCGATAAAAAAATGTTCTATTGCTATTGCGTTTATACTATTATGTATTAAAAAGTATGTGTTTTATTGGCACGAATGGAATTGCATATTTCGCTGTACATTGATTTATCGATTTTGAATTCAACTGGTTTTACGAATAAATCCGAGTGCAAAAAGTAGTCTTCGAAACCAGTTTCCGTGTCGTGATATTCGATTCTCCGTCAATGAAATACGTTCCGTAAAACTACTGGATCGCGTGTGCATCACATGCGATATGGGTCAGAGTATATTGTTGCCGAGTGGAAAATGACGAACGCGGGAGCACCGTCACAGGGACGGGAACGTTTGCTTTAAGCGTTTGTCTCGATGAGACGCTGCGCGTAGGAGCGTATTTTAGGAGGGAGCGAAGGGAGCGATCGCCCCTCCCCAAAATCCGTATTTAAGGAATCGATTATACGAGTATGTGAGATACACATTACAAATGTGGATCATTTTATAATGAAATCAAATTACGCGTGGCTGTGAATGGGGCTTTTTGTCGGATGAAAAATCAAATAAAACACAAGCGTAACTTTCAAAACACAGACAGGTGTTAAAAAAGAACTATACAAAAATCGATTCTAAGTGGATCCGACATAAGATTAAAAAAAAAAAAAAAAAAAAAAACCC